>NC_052353.1:2920373-3215772 GCF_009727055.1 Benincasa hispida
GGACCAAAAGTCTAACATCTTCCAAATCTTAAGAACCAATTTGCAATTTAATATGAGAACCATGCAATCTTGGGCGGTTATAAGTTCATCTAGAGGTGTGATGATGTCAATTTTCCGGAAGCGGAAGAGTTATTGGAGGGCTTATGTACGATTTAGCGTGAGTGGTCTGGTAATAATCCTAGTATTGAAGTGGAATCGGATGCATTAGAGATTATTAAGCTTTTGAATAGGGAAGATATTTCTTTTGTTGAGATTATGGTCCTCTCGAGGATATTTTTTTTCATTAAGAATACTATTAAATACTCTTCAATTTTGTCATATCCTTCGAGATGAGAACAAATCGAATGACCGTTAACTTATGTTTCAATGTTTAAACTTGGTTCACCAAAAGTCATAATAAACAAAGCATTCTAACTAAATACAACCGTATCTTTTTCATTCTTTCGTAAAATTATTCAATGAGACTGTCTTATAATAATTCTTTTAAACAAAAATATTTACACTCTTTAATCATCCATTAATAGATATAAATTCAAAATGCTTTTGCGATTTCTTTCTTATATCTTATCTTATGATGCAAAACAATCAACCAAGCATGTAATAATTTCTCCTCCCGTTGGCGCTTCTACAATTCAAATCCAAACAAATGAAGTTGACTTAAAAAAACGATGGATCAAGAACAAGGGGAGAACATTTAAAAAACATATCACAATGAATGTTTTGCTGTCACATAAGAAATTTAATTATCATTTCAACGTTGACATGCAAAAATAATAACAATAATAATAAAGAATAGAGCAATATATAGATTATTTAACATATGGGAATTAATAAAGTTAGTCTAATTATAAAAATAATAATAATAATAATAATAAAATGCTCGAGCTTTAACTAAATTGAGCAATTTGAAAAATTCCCATAATAATATTTAGGTTTGGTAGAGAAGAATAATTATAAGTTGGTGCCATTTTCAACGAAAGAGAGGAAAAGAAAAAGGCAAGCTTTATAATTGCTATTTCTTCTAAGCAATGATGGAGAGCCCAAACAGTGTAATTGGTTGAGAGAAAGCCCTAGAATTCTTTTTCTAAAAAATTGGTGTAACATGACTTCTCGATTGGTCACCTAATTTAGTACTGCTCTTGTCCCGTTAAATCATCAATAAAATAAAAAATTTAAGCTGATATATGGAGTATGATAAACTTAATATCATACTAACACTCTAACACTCTTCCTTACTCGTTGGTTTGAAAATTTTTTGGAAACCCAACTAATTAAATTCAAAATTAATAGAGAAAATGAAATTTCAGGAAATGTTATCGTGTTAAACCATAAAACAAACCAAACGCTTAAGTTGATGGGTAATAAAAGAAAACTTAAAATTCTATCAATACTGTTAACATACCTAAGTACACTTAATGTAGTGCATTAGAGTTGGTACGATTATTACATCCCAAATCTCAAAAATTCTTTTTCTAAAAAAATATGCCACACGAGGATTTTTTAAGTGATCATCTAACTTAGTACTATTCTCGTTCTAGCATGATTAATTTCTGGAGTTCGAATGAGTAGGGGTGTTTAAATGACCTGACAACCCAGACTACCCTAATCCAAACGGTAAGAGTTGGGTTACGTTGGGTTAAAGTTTTTCAATTTTTATCAGGTTGGGTTGGGTCTCAAGTTGAATATTTTGTATTTTTTAGGTTGATTGATCCCAATCTGAATTACATATATATATATATATATTGATAAAAATATATTTACATTTTTATTTTTTAATGTTTGATTGACAATGGATTGATGAATTTGTGAATTTCTAATATTTTTCTCTTAGGATTGTCAAGATGTTTGTTTTTGTTTAAAGTTTGTCATAAATATCATTGATATTTGGTAATTAACATTTGATTTTTATGACATTTTTTAGCTATTAGTCATGTGTTGTAGATAGATTTAAGTACTTTAAATTAAAAGAAAAAAATAATAACCCGACAACTTAACCTAATCCAACCCGAAAGGATTGAGTTGGAGACCCTCTTTTGGACTTTCGAGTCAGCCCTATCAATTTGAATTATCATGTTGGTCTAAAAAACCATCTCAATCCAACTCAACTCACGCACACTCCTATTAAGGAGATTCCGTGCATTAGAGATCACATCAGTAGGTCTAGAATTGTTTGGAAATCATAATAGTAAACCCTAGCTGGGGTTTTTTGGTTTTATTTTGTCAAGTGAAAGCTTATAATTCAATTGGAAAGAACTGTGTCCAAATTTGGACAAGAAAAAAACAAAAGAACAGGCTGACAACCAAACATGCCAGAATAGAAGTTGCTAAGTTGCCTGAAGGGGTTTTGAGTTTGTCTGTCAGAATATATGGGTCATAAATTCCTTCTTTATCACATGTGGGTGATCCCATTCTTAGACATTACTTCAATTTTTTTCTTTTTTCCTTTTTTTTTTTTTGGATGGTATGTCTCAGATTGACACTCTGTCATTTTCAAGATTATGAGAATTATTATTGCCCCCATTAGAATCATTTGCCCAATTAAGCATGAACTTCCCTGTTCAGATGAAGGTTCCTTTTCATTTCTCTTTTTTGCATGAAAAGTTTTGATGATCACTTTATACCTTCTATGAAGGAACCATGAAGATTCAAACTATATATGATGGATTGTAGTTATTGTGTTAGGATAACGGGATCTTCTATATCTTTATACAAGGTACGATTACTTCAAAATTAAGAAAAATCGACAAACCTGCCACCGTTGTTGACTCTGAAATAAAGTATTGTAAGATAAGATATTGATATGTTAGGATAACGAAACCTTCTGTATCTTTATCTTGATATGTCAAAATTGAGAAGACTGAAAAATTTACACCTCCATAAGTCGGCCCAATAGAGTTGAATAATAAAAAATTGGGATGAGTAATATCTCGAGACTTTCTATATATCCTTATATTCTTTGAATGTTAGAATTGAGTAAACAGATAAACGCTTGTAATCTAAGTCAATCCCAATAAAGTTGAATGCTAGAAAATTGGGTCGAGTGATATATGTTATGACAACAAGCTACCTGACCTCTATATATCTTTTTATATTTGCATGTCAAAGTTGAGAAGACGGACATAACACGCCACCTAAGTGGATTGGTCCCAATAAAGTTGAATGATAAGAAATTGTGACGAACGGTATGCTAGGACAACGAGATCTTGTATATCTTTATACTGTTAGTATATTGAAATCTCAATCCAAATGATAAAAAATTGAGACGATATATTGATATGTTAGGACAATGAAACGTTTCTACATCTTTATACTATTAATATGTTGAAATCCCAATATGAATGAAAACAAATTTGGATGATTATATGTTAGGACAACGAGAGCCTTCTACATACAATTGGTATGTTTGAAATCTCAATCCCAATGATAACAAGTTGGGACGAGTGATATGTTAGAGACAATGAAATCTTCTATATCTTTAAACTATGAGTGTGTTGATCATCTCAATCTTAATCATGATAAGAAATTGGGACGATTATTATGTTAGAACAACGATACCTTATATATCTTTATACTGTTAGTTTGTTGAAAATTTTCAATTCCGACAAAATTTTCCTAACACTCTTTTAATACGTAAGGCAATGGAGCAGTTCACCTAAGATGTCGAAAGTTTGCGGCCTTAATAGATAAGAGATTGGGACCAGTGACGTGTTAGGACAACGAAACCTTCCATATCTTTTGAAATAATCTCGATTGTGATAGAAATTATTGTTATTATTTTATCTCATTATATCAACAAGAGGTCATGTTGAACATCTACCAAAAGAGGAGATGGATCAACTTACCTAAACCCAACAAGGGTTTTAGGCTCCAAATGATAAAGGATTTTATGAGTCATCAATAGGAAAAAAAAAAAAAACATGGTGAATTAAGGAAGAAACCAATGATTTGATGAAGAAAGCAAAAGTTAGGTAAACAAATCCAAGGGCTCCTACCAACAAAACTGTACCCTTTTTTGGAGTACCCCTTAATGAAGCACTAGTTAGGGCTTTGGAAAGAGAGAGATATATACTCCACAATTATACATGAACCATATTATATTTTGTTTAATAAAGTATAAATCAAGTAAGAATATTTGGGCCACATAAAATAATTAAAAATTTTGTAGTTTAAATATGTACTACCTCCAAATGTTGTAGATCTCATGTTTCCCTAATGGAAAGATTAAGATCATATCCAAGTCCTAGGTATTGTGTAACACTTAAAATAATATAAATATAAATATGTATATGTATAATGTAATAAATAATCTATTGACAAGATAATATATTCATAAAAAGATAGATAGAGCTGCAAGATTAGGAGACAGATAACATGTGAAGGAACAATTTTTGTGAAGTGCATCTTCAATTGTTTGTCAAGACACTAGAAATTTGGGCCCTTTTGATAGGGTTATTTCATTGAAGATTATTGAGTATCCCATGTGTTACATTTATGCCTTTTTTTTGCACATAGTCTCCTTCTATGAGATAATGCTGGCAAAACTTGAGAATGTGGGGTGTGGAAAGCCAAAAAAGAGAGAATAGAATCAAATTAGATGGGTCACTAACTTCAAAACCCATATCTTCTTTTTCGCTATTTTCGAGAAATAGTTCTAATCGAAGAAATTACATTTTTGGTTCTTAACATTTATTTTTAGTATGATATGATACATGTTAATTTAGTCACGCTAAGTTTTGTAATATTTCAGGTTTTTACTCTTGAATTTTGAGTTTCGTTTTCATTTGTACTTTCAATTTCAAAATGTTACATTTTTACCCATTGAATTTCGAATTCAATTTCTATATAATACTAGGCTTTACTTTGACATGTGAATTCTCACTTAGACTCACTTTTAGTCATTTATCTTAATTTTTTATTAATTACTTAATATAAAATAATTGAATTCATTCAAATATAATAAAATTAGTTTTCATAAAATTCCAACACTATTAAATTAATTAAAGTCAACATCCTAAATGATTTTAAATTAATTTACTAAAAGTTAACACTAATGATTAAAAACGAGAACATTATTGAGAACTCAAATTGTCTACAAGTGTAAAATCTATAACTTAGGGACCAAATGGAAAAGAAAACTAAACTCAAGTTAAAAATGTAACATTTTGAAACCAAAAGAATCAAATAAAAATTAAACTCAAAACTTATGAGTAAAAATATAACATTTTGAAACCTCAGGAATCAAATATAAACTATACTCAAAACTTAGAAACTAAAACATTAATTTTTTTTCTTGATAAATCACTATTATTCATTATTTTTAAGTATATTGAAAAATACTTTTTTAAGTACTCAGAAAATTATTTCAATATTATATAAGTAAATTGAGAGAAAAAGACGAGATCATGTCAATACAATCATATATAGTTTAATTGGCGTGAATTTGTACTATGAATGTTAAATTATGAGGTTCGATTCTTCCATTACGTATTGTTATAGAAAAAATGAGATTATAATATAGAATGATGATGAATATAGGCATTGGTGTGTAGCTGAGTTTTGTTTTTTTCTTGAAATTTGAAAACAATTAGGTTAAAATATTCATGTGGGCTGTTCTCAAAGAATAAGTGTGTAGGAGACAAACAAGGCCATACCATGTAGTTTCTATTTGTGGGCTTTACTTCTACCAATTCTCTACTTGCTACTATCATTTAAGCAATGCAATGCCCAAAATTTAATTGCATATGACAAACAAAAAGAACTATACATTATTTTATGTAAACTTCTTTTTTCTTCTCAAGTTCTTTTTTCTGTGAAAATATCTTCATGTTTCATGTTTTTAGTGACATCATATATTATTATTATGTATTAAAAAAAACTTTAATTAGTTGATTGTTTTGGGTAAATTTGATTTTTTTTCCCTAGCTACCTCACAATTCTCAATGAGACTCCACAAATGGTTTGTTACTTAAAATGGAGATGAAATTATATTTTTAGAGTGTTATAAATAAAGGCCTTCCATATTATATCATTAACTAAAAGATTAGATATTAGAATCATCAGATCTACAAATTGTTTGAACCGATAAAAAATAAATAATCACTAAGAACTCGCAGATCATTACTCAATAGTCCTTATCTCCTAGAGAGGGGAGGAGTAACTCATGCCCCAAACCGTTTTCTTAGACAACTACGCGTGTTATATTGGATTTTGACAAAATATTAGAAATATAGTTGTCCTACATTGAAAGGATTCAAGAAAGTGATGAACAACAAGCACAACACTATAAAAGGAATCTATGACTTTAGTTTCAAATTGTCCTAGATAGAAACACTTTAAATTTGGATGTGCTCACTTTAGTTAAGTTTTCTTTTGGTTGAGATGGAGAAAATGACGTAAGTGATACAAAAGTTTTGAAAAAGTATTCTTGCAATTGGGATCGAAAAGAGAATTCTATGTGACTATGTAATCATTTTTCATACAGTTGATTTATTTCTGGTGAGTTGTGGTTTTTCTTCGATTTTGAAGTTTTTCACGTAAATACTTATGTTTCCTAGTTTGGTTGGTTTTCTTTTAATTTTTCAAGTATTTTCTACTTATTCCAACATTAGTAGTAGGAAGTTTTTTTTCTTTACAACAAGCTAAATAACGAGACACGTTACTACGCAATCTTATACAATCAATGAGAAAAATCACAACAAAATCTATTAACCTCTTAAGAAGAACCATTCTCGAACCTCCAATATGATTACGTAGACAATATTAGTAGGTTTTGATATAATTAATGATACAAGTCATAACTCATAATGACATGTTTTTGCTTAATAAATGATCCAACTGTTCTATATCTACTACATGACATTATCTACTATGTTATATTGACAATTAATCACATATATTGTTACAAAATGCCCTTCCTATTTTGTATGTACTATACACATACTCTACTTCTTTTTCTTTTTTTTTTTCTTATAACAATGTGACATCCAAAATCTATCATATAGTTTTCGGCGTGATGAATCGTGATTACGATAAGGATCACAAACACTGTTTAATGGCACATTTTTTCTTTTAGACAATTAGGTTACTTTAAAAAATAAGCAATCTTTCTAGTCTATCTGACGTTTGCTTGCCTAACTCAAGAGAATATTTTAAATATAAATTAAAAGATTTATAAATTTATATGTAATTACAACTATCAACTGGTGTTATGGTATAGCTGGTTATCAAGTTAATCTAATTTATTGAAAGTCGTTGGTTCGATTCTAGATAATACCATTTTTTAAAAATATTTTCTTTTTATTATCTTGAATGACTTGAAAATTTACATAATGTTATTGTTAAAATTTTTCTACAAAAAATATGATTTTTATTAGCATTTTCTTTATAAATTGTAAAAATAAATTCACATAATGTGCTTTTTTATGTTGTTATTATTATTATTTAACAAATTTCAATATAAATTAATTTTAAAATATTAAACGTTACTTTAGAAGATTAAAATAAAATAAAGAAAAATACAAATTACAATCATCAAAATAATATTTTAACCAACTAACTTTCGATGTTGCCTCAAGAAAAAAAAAAGAAAAAGAAAAGGAAAAGAATAGAATAAGTAACTTAGGATATTTCTAATTAAAGAAACCCATAAGGATATGTTTGACAATAATAACCATTATTTTTCTGCTTTGTGAACTGTACTTAAATTTCCAATTTTGCTTTACAGGTGAGATTTGACTGTATTTTTCTCTCTCTCTTCCTCACCATCTGTCATAATTTGGTTGCC
Organism: Benincasa hispida; assembly: GCF_009727055.1. Classification (NCBI taxonomy): domain Eukaryota; kingdom Viridiplantae; phylum Streptophyta; class Magnoliopsida; order Cucurbitales; family Cucurbitaceae; genus Benincasa; species Benincasa hispida. The sequence continues at coordinate 2,928,157 of NC_052353.1, forward strand.
AATTTTACATTATTATTTTGGATTTGTTCCGACTATAGTTTAAATCACTTTTATTATTTTTAAAATCATTGAAAAAAATGTTTTAGTAATTCAAAATTAATTTTAATAATATGAACAATGTATCTAAGATTGTGTGTTTAGAATACATTTTCAAGTGTTTAATTTAAAAAATAAATCATTTTAAAAAAATTGAAGTGTTTGACAACTACTCAAATAGCTATTGAAAAGTATTTTAATTTTTTTTTTGTCTAAAGTGTTTAAATAAAAATAAGCTTTTTGAAAAATATTTTTTTCTCAAGTCAATCCAAACGGATCCTTAAAAGTGTAAAATTAAATATTGAATTGATTTTGAATAATTAAATGTGTCTGTCAAAGTAATTTTATTTTAAAATAATTTTTTGTTAAAATATCATTTTGATCCTTTTACTTATACTTACGATCATTCCATTTCATTTTAGCCCTTCTATTTTCAAGTGTCCAAGTTTAATCTCTTTACGAGAATAAATGTTACATTTAGTTTTTGTATTTTCAATAAATCTTAAATCAATCCTTCAAATTTAATTTTGATCAAATTATGTTAAATAACTATATTAATTTTCATGCAAGAAAAGACACCATGTGAATATATTTGCACATTTCCTAAAGAAATTGTTAATAAATCAATCACAAATTAGTTATATTGTATGAACCTAAAATTAAACATTTGAAAGTACATGAACGAATAAAACTCGGGTCTCGAAATATATGGACCAAAATGATATTTTACTCCTAATATTTTTTTTTCCTCCCAATTTTGGGTTAGGTGGTCAAACTCAAAGAAATAACACTTTAATATACAGTTGAGAGAGAGAAGAAAAAATGGTTGTGAAGTTAAGTTCCATAGAGCTTGATTTATCCATGGTCCTACTCCTATCTGCTGATACTTGATAGAAACCTGTGAGCAACTTGTCAATCTGAGAACATTGAATCTTGTGGGGTTTTGCCTTTAAATCAGAAACTCTCAAAGATTGGAGTTCAAAATAATGCACAAAACTGATCCATCGTCCAATCACAAACCGACACGTAGCTCTCATCGGAAAGAAGATAGAGAAAGAGAGCTTTTAGGTGAAAAATACTTCAAATCCACCTTACGTTGTACCCATTTTTTTGAACTCATTTTAGTAGTTTGTCACATAACAAACTCTTCTTTCTTCGTTCCTTTAATATTTTTTTTTCTCTTAACATCCCATATCGAAAAAGAAAAGAATTTGGGTGTAACATGGGTTGCACTCATCTCTTGTGTAGTCCAGTCCAGTCAGCACTCAATAACAATGTGTTATGTTTCAATTAAAAAAATATTTTTTTTTATTATTATTAGTTTGTAAGGAACAAAAGAGCATTGAATTAGGTGCCGGGTTGCCCATTGAGAAATAGAGGGATCTCACAATCTTTAAAATATACATATATGTTATAAATAGACATTTTTTTCACTATTTTGAAAGAGCATGAGTCACTTCACTTATTATCAATTGATTTTGAGATGAAACTTCGACGTGAGATCTCAAAAAAGTAGTATCCATCTTTTAGTTAATAGATAATGACCCTCCATTGGAGTTTATGGAAACTCTGTTTAAGGAACTGTGTATTCAAACAAAAGATAGAAAAGAAAAAAGAATTCTTTATCAACTATCATCATTTGGGAAACTGTAGAATGAAACAATGACACTTCAACAAAGTGCTCAATATGGGAGACAGCAGCAAGTGAGCAAAGAAAAAACAAAGATGAATCTGTGGCCTTTTGATTAGATCAATGAAATGAAATTAGGTACAAAAAGAGAGAAAAAAGAAATTAATATAAATATAATCTTTTTTTCCCTCTTTTGAATTAACCTCAAATTTTACCAAAGAAAGAGCCTAGCCTCATCATCCCCACATCAACAAAAATGCCCAAAAAAACACGAACTCAAAACTTGGGCTTCCTTTTTTCTTTCTTTGGAGAGGGCCATTTTTTTTTACCTCTATCACTAACCCTTTTAGTTTTTTTTTTTTTTTTTTTTTTTTTTTTTTTTTTTTTTTTTTTTTTTTTTTTTTTTTTCCTTTTTTTTACAGTGCCATTAGAATTTACACCAAAAGAATGAATAATATCAATCAAGATTTTTGTTTTTTTGGGTTTAGAATTGTGAAATGCATCTTCTTAAACAAGCAATTGGTTTTTTCTTCTGCTTTGTTTCCTCTCTCCAAACATTTCCAATATCTTGTGCAATTTTAATGGCATCTGAAGCTACTCCTGAAAGCCCTCTCCTTGTAAATCCAACAGCATAAAGCCCTGATTTTCCTTTCCATCCATTTGGAAATGGTGTTTTTGGAAACCCATTTTTACCAAAGAATTCTTTTTCCTGTAAAAAAAGAACAATAACAATTAATCACCAAATCAATGTGTCAATGACATTTTATGTCAGACAAACAACAACACAGGATTAAACAAAATGATTTTTTTTCTTTGTTTTTTTCTCACCTGAAGCCAAAATGGTACATTGCTTCTATATCCAGTTGCCAAAAGAACTGAATCAATTTCCATTTTTTCACCATTGATGAACTCAACTTCATTTTTATTCAACTTTTTTATCGCTGGAACAATCTTAATTTCTCCTGATTTGATTTTGTTCAATGCTCCAATGTCCAAAACAGGGGTTTTCCCTGTTGTGTTCTTCAGCTCCAATGGCCCCATTAATGGCCTTTTTAACCCATATTTCTCAATACTCCCAAGTACAAACCAAGCCAAAATCAACATCAATTTATCCACAATCCAAATTGGTAGCCATTTCATCAACAAAACCGCCAATTCAAACATCGATTTTCCGAGAATTTCCCGTGGCAGAACATGAACCTGTAAATTTAGAAACGCCCATGTCAAAACCCGAATCTTCTAACATGGTATCAGAGCCAATAAAAAAAGAAAAAAACGAATAAACTTACCGAGCTTCGAACCACCATGGATGGAGAAGCTTGGTGATTACAAAGGTCAAGAGAAACCTCCATTCCGGAATTCCCACATCCGACCACAAGAACATTCTTCCCTTTAAACCGGTCGCCGGATTTATAATCGGAAACATGCAAAACCTCGCCGGAAAATTCATTAAGACCATCAATTTCCGGAATGACACACTCTGCATTTTCGCCGGTAGCCACCACAAGCCATTGACAAACATACTCAACCACTTGGCCGGAAATGGAAGACTCTGTTTTGAGACGCCATAAACCACTGGTCTGATCGAAGCGAGCCGATTGAACGGTTTCGTTAAACTGTGGATTGATTTCGAATTTTTGAGTGTAGGATTGAAGATATTGAATGAATTGTTTCTTGGAAGGATATTCTGGGAATTGTTGAGGAAATGGAAGACGAGGGAGCTGACAAAATTGCTTAGGAAGATGAAGTTTAAGCCTATCGTAAGTTCGTTTTTGCCATAACGAAGCAATACAATCGGCTCTTTCAATTACAATAAATGGAACGCCTTGTTCTCTTAAACAAGCCGCCGTGGCCAGTCCCGCCGGTCCGGCACCGACGATCACCGGACCGTTAACCCAAACGCAGCGTTGAGATAACAAAAAAGCTTCATGATTTGTAGCCTCCATTTTCCTTTTTTCTTTTCCTTTCTTGAGAAATGCAAGATTAGAAGAATTGTTTATGGGGTTTTTTTGTTTTTGAGAATGAGAGAAGAGAGAGTTTGATTTGGAGTGAGAGAAGGAGGGAGAGAAGGGGATTAAATAGAGGAAGGGAAGAGCATGTGAGGAAGGTAAGAGGGTCATTCTCAAATCATAAGACTTTGTGGAATTATTTAATCATATGATATGCTTTTTCTTTATTATTTTAATCTTAGTGCACTCTATACTATGCTTTAACAAAATATTATATATATTATATATATATATAAATATAGTTTAAAGGAATTGGAGATTCTTCTAAGTTTTAATTACTCATTCACACCTAAATTTAGAGTGAATAATGATAAAGGAAGTCGTGGACGTATGGATATTTGAACTTTTGACCTCAAATAAGAGAATACACGTCAATTATTAGTAAGTTAGGCTAATTTTGGCTAGAAGAAATATATCTTAATTTGAAAGTGTGTGAGTGTATCACACACACTTGTTTTTCTTGTAATTTTTTACTTTTTTCTAATTCTCACAGCTATTGAAAAGTTTTAATAATCTTGGTTCGATTTGATAACGATTTTGTTTTTTAGTTTTGAAATTTATGTTTGTTTTCTCTCAATTTCTCAATTATGGTTTTCATATATTTTAAAGAAATACTTGAATTACTAATTAGATTCTAGAAAAAAAACAAAATTTTGAAAACTACTATATTTTAGTTTACAAAACTTGATTTGGGTTTTGAAAATATTAGTAGAAAGTATGTAACAAAACATAGAAATTTATAGTTAGAAATAATATTCATAAATTTATAAATGGCTATCGAATGGAATCATACTTTTCTTATCATTACATCTATAAAGAGATTTGAATCTAGCTCATGCATACATACATATATGGAGATCTAAACTAGTTAAGTTACGTTCAAATTGATAATTTTAATAATAATGCACTTAGTTTTGTTGATTGTATGTACAATATATTATCCCATCCTTAGGCAAGATTTTTTTTCTTTTTTAAAAATAAATGGTGAGTATATGATGTGACATATTTTGGTTGGTTGATAATGAATCTTCAATGTTTTACATTATTTACAAAATTCGTCATCAAGATGTAAACTAGATCGATAAAGATTCATGTATTTTCTATATGTTATAGTGTGAGATGCATGAAGTTAGACTTTCCAGAGTGTCATTATTTTAATATATTAGACTAAGCACGCAACACTGTATCATATAACTAATCATTATTATTATAAGACAAATTAAGATTAGAGACACATGTTTAAAACAACAGTTTATTAGTGATCACATCATTGAAAATTTTGTAACTATTTGGATCAAATTAAGAACTAGCTTATAGTCTAAGTTAAATAACCGAAACATTTTCAACCTTTATTATCATATTAACAATATATGAGATTTAGACTATTCAAAGAATCCATTTCACGTCCACACTTTTTATATGATTTTATTTACTAAATGCTATTAATTTATTGATTTTAGGGGCTTATGTTTTAACAAATCATTTCTTTTCAAAATCTCTCAAATTATAACATTTAAACTCATTTTTAACTAAATGAAACTTTATGAAATTTAATCATTGTAAGAGATTTGAAATTTGTACTTAGGGGAGCAATTGAAAGTGATGAAAAGTTTTACTCATCCACTTCTGATTCTAATGGGACCCAAAAAGGATTTTGAGATCCCATAGTGAATAATAATTCATAAATTATATTTAATATAATTAAATAGTCTATTTGGCGAAAACCGTGAAAAAAGAAAAAAAAAAAGAAATAGAAAAAGAAAAAGAAAAAGGAGCCACGTGGGCGGGTAGCCAAGTTGTAAAAGCGAGGGCCCCACAAGCGTCCAGCGTGGACCCAACAAAGCCCTTCACCACATTGGGATTGCAATATCCGTAAAAGCTGATAGGTTCTCAGAGCCCCCATTCTGCCAACCGTTTTGTGCTTAGAGCCACGTGGTCATCCTACTGTGCTTTCACATAAAGTGAAATAATTTTCTGTTTATATCTTTATCATTATTATTACTCTTTGAACAAATATCAATTTATACTCCCAAATTTGGTAATTATATCAATTTAAATTTTAAATTAAGAATTGTATTCATTTAAACCTTGAACTTTTGAATAATTATAACCTTAAACTGTTATAAATATATCAATTTAAACCCTAAACTTTCTTAAGTATATCCAAATAAAACATAATAGAGGGTTTAAGTTGATACAATTATAAAAGTTCAAGATTTAAATTGATATACTTATAAAAATTCTGGGTCTAAATTGATACAATTATTAGTTTGGGGTTTAAATTGATACAACCCACAAAGTTTCAGGGTTTAAATCGATACAATTATTAGTTTAAGGTTTAAATTAATATAGTACCTAAAGTTTAGGGGTATGAATTGATATTTTTCCTTATTTTTTTACCCTAATATCTATTTTAGGAAAAATATCTACTCCTCTTAAAACTTAAACTAATAATTGTATTACTTTTCCTTTTGTTAATCTGAGCATTTAAATAAGTCTACGCATATGTAAGAATTCATGCATGGATAATTTTCAAAGGCAATTTTGTTAAAAGATCTAAATTGTTTCAATTATATCAATTTAAGAGTTTAATTGATACAAATAAGTATCACACGACTTTTTTTTAATGAAATCTGAAAGAAAGTGTAAAATGATACATTTAGAAAAGTTTAGAGTTTAAATCAATACAATCAAGGGATATAAATTGATATTTTTCCTTTATTTTATTTTATTGGCTAAAATTACAAGCTTAATCTTTCAACTTTTAAATATATATAATAGGTCATTAAATTTATAATTTTATATCAAATATGTCTTTGAAAGTTTAAATTTTTTAACATGAATTGATATATTAGATATAAACTTAAATTAACATCTGGTTTTTCCATTTGAAGTATATATCCATAATTGTTTCATGTTTTTTTATAATTATTTTGAATGACAAAACTGGTAAAGTATTTACAAATAATAGCACAATATCCTAATTTATTTATGATAAATCGCGATAGATTATTATTTGTGTCTATCTAGTAAATAAACAGTGAAATTTTACTATGTTTGTAAATATTTTAATTTATTTTCATATAATTTTTTTTAATTAATATCATTCATAGGATAATAGAACATCATATCAATTAATTTCTAGTTGTCTATCATATCATATTAATTCAACTAAATTCATCAAATGAGCAATATCTTAGTGATATTAATGGTAGACATTAAATAAAAATACCATCCAAATTTAGGGATGCAATAATGATTTTTAAATCTGTAAGACTAAATAGATAAATATTGAGAGATAAACAATAAAGAATGATCCAATTATCATTAAAAGGTAGGGGATAGTGGGGAATACTTACAAATTACTCAAAAAAATGTATAGTTTCAATTAATTTAGGAAACTATTTCAACTGATCAAAATTTAAAAAATAATAATAATAAATCGTATAAAAAACATTTATTTTTTAGCTTACTTAATAATTTAGTGTATTTAAATTAATTTTTTTGTCATTATTATTCACAATTATTCAAAAAAAGAAAAAGAAAAAAGAAAAAAAGCAGTTAGAGTATCTAAAAGACAACGAAATATCATTAGATATTAAACTGTTGTATTTATTTGCATATTTTGAAAAATGCGTCAAACCAATAATTTTAATCAGATTTTATTTATATTTAAATAATAATAGTTTTTAAAACACGATTTGCATGGGTGAGTACGTGGAAGGCTTTGAAATAAAGTTTTCTATCTTATTTCGCCACGTGTCCTTAATTGTACACGTGTCTTCCTTATATCACCTATTATTGGTTTTTAGATTTTCTTTTAATATGCACGGTTTTATTTTTATTTATTTATAGATTAGCGCGGAAACCAAGCATGATAATTATTACTATTTTTTTCATACCTATTATAATTTCTCCATTGGTAAATGGAAAAGGAGGACGAATTTCAAAAACAACCCCTAAAATATTATAATATTAATAATTATACCGGTAAAATTTTAATTTTAAAAATTGAATCTACAAATTTATACGAATGTTAAAATAAGGTTTATTGAACCTTTAAACTTACGTAATTGTATAAATTATGAATTTAATTTTTATCATTTGTGGTTCAATTTCTACATTTATGGTAAGTTTGAGGATCCATTTTTAGCACTTAAGTTCAAGGGTCCATTTTTATAATTAAAAGTTTTGGACTGTAGTTGCAACTACCACTATACTTTAAGGATGATTTTAAAATGGTTAAAATCACTTTTGACATTCAAAATCACTGCAAAGCATATGTCAAGAGTTTGTTTATTTTTATATAAACTCTTTTGACAAAAAAAAAGTTTAAAATATACTTTGATAATGTTTCAAAAGCTAGTTTTGAGTGGTTGTCAAACATTTCAATTTTTTATAAAATGACTAATTTTTAAAGTTAAATTAAACACACTCTTAACCACTTAAAATAATTTAATATTTAATATTTAATTTAATATTTAATATTTTTAAATATATTTTTTATACCAATAAAATTGATTTAAATAATTAAAAACATATTTAATTTCAAAAATGAAATTAAAATGATAAAAGTGATTTTAATCTTTTTAAAATCCTAAAAAAAAAATACTAAATCATTATTTATTGGTTACCAAAAGATTACAAGTTACTTTCAAACCACTCGGACATAGATATCCAAATAAGAATTTTAAAGCAAACCATATCTTAAAAATAATTAATAACTTAAATACTTAAAAGTAATAAAAAAAAACACTTCTAACCATTTGTGAAGGTAGAGGTTTAAACCTTCTACAAGATTTATTAATGTATATTATTATTTATTATCAATAGTATAACGAGTTAGGATGTATCTGTTGAAAAAAGAAAGAGTATATAAGAATCAAGGAAAAGAGAAATATGCTAATTATCAATGAGTTATGTTTATTTCGCCTAATATATTTTTCTTAAATTACGTTAATATTGATATTTAAAATATATAAATTTATACTTGATTTTTATTGAAATTGATGTTGAATCTACATTTTTTGTGCGCCACAAGTTAAGTTGGATCAGGTTAACTGTGAGTATTGTTTTTTATCAACTTGACTTTCGAGTTGTTAATTTAGATTGGAGAACACTAATATTATTGAGTTGGTTTGGTTGGATTGTCGCAAATAGTGAATGATTAAGGTGCTTGTATTGACATGATCACAAATCACAAGATATTATTACGTTGGCGCAAAGAAAATGACAAATGATGAGTAGTAGCTAGCGACAACGCGAGCGATGAACACCGGTTCGGGTGTTGGAAAAAACGAACAAGAAAAACAAAATATAATTAGTGGTGACATGTTAAAAGTAGTCAAGAACCAAATCGGACTCATCGATTTATTAAAATTTCAACTAAATCCAAACAAAAAATTTGTCATTCCCAACCCAACCAAACTTTATGGTTAAGGCCAAGTTGATCGGGTTTTTCAAGTTGTCAGATTTTTCTAACCTCTACCTACCAATTGATTTATAAAAATTTTAAAATGATTTTTCAAATAGTGAATTGACAACAAACAAACCTAACTAACATCGACTAGTGTTGAACTAAATTAGTCTTAACTCAACTAAATTCTTTAAGATTGACTAAGTTTAGTTTTGCACATAATTATGTAATCAAAAGTTTTCTTTTATTAAAATAAACATATATTTAACCAACAACTTCTTTTTGTTTTGTTGTAGAAGCTATTATTGTTTCTAACAAATTTAGCCAAATTTCAACAATGAAATAGTATTTTAGAAGATTGAAGGATTTTTAACCAATAAACATGGAAGTTTATATCAAACAAGAAAATCCTAAAAAAACATATACAATAAGAATTGTCATAAGATTTCATTAAAAAAAAAAAGTTTTTGTCATCCAAACAGTATATAACTCAAAATCTATACAAGAATAGATTCATTTGGTCTATTTAAGATGCTAAAGAAACTAATTAAATGGCAAAAGTACAGCTAACAAATAAAAACCATATAAACAAAAGAAAATTATGAAATTAGTTCTAAACCTTATACTAGAATTAGAAGATGTTCTCAAGTTGGAAATTTTTATGCTTATAAAGTCAATTAGAGCATAAGAACATAAATGCCTTGTTAATATTTTAAAAACCAGATCTAAAGCATCCAACCCAATAAGATAAGGAAATTAATAACACTTAAATAAAGTACATACAAAAAATTCTTTGCTTTCTAACCTCTCGGTGAAACTTTAGGGGATGTTTGGGGTATTGACTTCAGTTGAATTGAGTTGTGTTTTTAACTCAATTTAGTTTTTATCCTACCAATTTTATAAGTTGGCGTTAGAGAATCTAACTCCATCAACTTTAACAATGTTCAACATTGAAGTTTGCACATTTATTGAGTAACTTTCATCTTCTCCACTTTCTCTCTTCCTTCCTCCAATATTTCAAATGACTCTACTCCCAACCATCACTGATGATCAACTCCGACAACAATCATCCCTAGTGACATGCTCCAACAACACCCTTCGATGGCCAACTCCAACCACCACTGTCAACACAACTTCTGGCGACAACTACTGCCAACGAGTACTGGCATCTCACTCCAGCGACATACTTTGACGACCACCTTCGTCGGTCAAACTTCGACAACTACCTCTAGTGAAGACCACCTTTGACAATTATCTCTAGCGATCACCTATGACGTCCAACTTCAGGCAACTATTACAAACTGTGGACAATTTTGTCGATCACCTCCGATAAATAACTCGAACCACCAAAGAAAAGTTGGTTCCACATTGGGTAGATATTGTTTTTCCTGCCACTTAGTCTACGAAATCACATTATTGCTTCAGACTAACCTGTTTTCTTTGTAGTTTTAACTTGGTTTTATATTTCTAAACAATGTTGAATAAAAAAATTATCTTATTATTAAAAAAAATGCAACAACAATAATAATACTAAAAAATGTCTAATCATAAAAAATATGGAGAATTATAAAATGGGAAAGTACAATGAGTACATGAAAGAAATGGAGTTGGAAAAATCATGGAATGACCCACACACCACTTAAGGGGGGTCAAGAATTATTTTTAAAAATCCTAAAAGAAGCTAAGAAGAAGAAAATAGTATATATATATATATAAAAAGGGTAGAAAAGGAAAGGCATGGGAAGAGGGAAGGGAAGGCATGTGCATGGAACCTTGAAAATGCAATGAGAGACTCTCCTTTTGATGTAAAGAATTTGTATATATGCATTTAGGAGGTTTGTGGGAGTCATTGGCCTTTCTAAAATGGCTTCCCTTTATGAATCATTGCTTCTCTTCTTCACTAGTAATTCTATAACTAATCTACAACCCTCCAAGTGAAAACCTACAAAAAGGATTGATGTTTTTAAATTAATAAAGTTATCATGGTATTATTTGAGTGGCCTCAATATCATTTTGCACACTTGAGCTAACATCCAAACCACAACCCTACAAGAAAATGAAGAAATAATTCTTTTAATATATATCTACATATATAGCTTTATGAGAATGTCGCTTATATTATCTTAAATAGTATTTCATTTCTACACAATTTAGTCTCAAAACTCTACATAGTAGTCAAAACTAACATAGCTCAACCCAAATCTAGTATGTGTACTGATCAAGAGATCTGTTGTTCGAATCATTCCACTTTTTATTATACTTAAAAAACCTGTATTTAACTAGAAGTAAATTTCATGAATTGGGGTTGAAATGTAGTAATGTGTATTAAATGTGTTATCAATTGAGAAATGAGTACTAATACTTTTAGGTCAAAGTGTGCTTAACTCAACCGTAGTTGACATAACCTTCTTCTTAGAGGTTGAAGGTTTGATCGTCCCTCCCATGTTGTTGTACTAAGAAAAAGTACAAATAGTAGATTGAAAGTTACTTGCTCAATAAAGGTTTTAACAATTCTTTAGATTTTTAGGAAAGAAATGATTTATATGTCTTACGTCATCTAACATAATTGATAAGGCACATCGAAGAAGACATCTATATATATATACATATGCAGATCCATATATCTATTTTCACAAAATGACGGAGAAATTATTGGAGGTAGCCATCATCGATATGGCCGACTTCCCGAAGACTGTAATAAACGAAAATGATATCGAATAATTTCGTCGAAGGTGATAAAAAGATACATATAACATATCTTTGAACTTGGTTGAAACTAATTGAAACCCCTAGCTAGGTCACCCCAACAGCCTTGCATTGCCCCACAGCCAGCTTTGCCAAAAACCTCTCTCTCAATCCTAAAACTTAGCCTCTCTCTTAAACTTTCTATATTCAAACAAACATAAACCCTCGAACATTCAACTATTAAAATATCAATATCGATATTGAGATCGAATTTCAATTCTACGAATGCATGGATGAATATATTAATGTCGATAGATATAATTCCTATAAATCAAATAATATGTAAAAAGTGTTTGATTAATGGATATCTCTAATTAAATTAATAATTAAGTTTCTTTAACTTTCTAAATAAAATTAAAATTTTTAAAATATCTATTGATATATCCAATATCAAAGTTTAATGGATATCTCTAATATCTCATAAATTTTTAAATATATTAGTCATAATTTATAAATTATTCCATTTACACAAATATATGTTGATACATCCATCAAAATAACATATATATAATTAAAAATCTCGATATCAATATTGTATCTCCTTACGATACTTTTTTATATATAAATTTTATGAATATTTGCCTGAGATATTTATTAAGCTCTCATAACAATATCAAATTCTCCATTTACGGATATATCAATGAATAATTATATATATATATATATTATATATATATATATATATATATATATATTAATATATATATATATATATATATATATATAAATAAATGTATACATGGATATATCAACTAATCTACTGATAAATGCATCTCTTTGGAAATCGGGAACGTGATTAGTTGAGATACTCTAAAGCATATGTTGATCCCTCGACTTTTAGTATATCGTTAGGAAAAAAAAACGATTAATATTTTAATGGGTAAAAATGTCAAAATGGCCTCTCTCTGATTCTCTAGGGCTTTCAATCGTCGGCAGTACCTAATTAGAAGCTACAAAGAAGCTATGGGCTTTAATTTTAGGTGAGTGACCTCTAACTCAAAGAATAAGTGGAAAGAATTATTATAAAAATGAATCAAACTTATTAAAATTGGCTTTGGAAATGAACACGCGTAAACAAAAAGGAAGAAGATAAAGAAATCAGTCGGCGGCGGCATTGATTCTTTGCTTGCATTGCCTGGTTTTATATATAAAGTTTGGGTTTTTAGTTTTTTATTTTTTTTTATTTCGACGGTTTTCAAATTAAAAAAATGTTACGATTTATCACGGCTGGATGATGACATTTTTCTATATTTAAAAATATTTTCAACAATTTTACCATTTAAAATAATTATCCATTTCTTTGTTTTTCTAACATAAAAATAAAGAAAAAATAACTTTCTAGTTCCTTGATTTTGAGTTTAATTTTTATTTAGTTCCTAAATTTTGAAATTTTACATATTTAGTTTGTAATTTTTGAGTTTGGTTTTAATTTAATTAGTCTCTAAGTTTCGAAATATTACAATTTTATCTCTGATATTCAAGTTTTGGTTATGAATTTTGGTCCTTAAATCTCATCTTTTTATAAATATTCATTTTCAATCATTGACATTAATGTCAATTAATTAATTTTAAATAGTTATGAAGTAAAATTTTTAATTTTAATGGTGTTAAAAAACAGTGCAGCTTCTAAACCTCCTATCTTTTATTAAATATTCATTTCCAATCATTGACATTAATGTCACTCAATTAATTTTAAATAGTTATGAAGTGAAATTTTAAATTTTAATGGTGATGAAAGCAACTTAATTAGTTAGAATTATTTCATACATTTTGAATTAACTAATAGATATTAACACTAAAGGCGAAAAGTGAATATTCAGTGAAAAACCGAGATTTATGTATGAATCTTAAAATTTTGAGAATAAATTGAAACAAAATTTAAATCTAAATGGTAAATTGTGACATTTTAAAATTTAAAGACTAAATTAAAATCAAATTTAAAATTTAAGGACTAAATGTGTACTAAAAACGTGTTTTTTTAAAATAATAATAATAATATAAAAATGATAAATAAATAGAATTGTTTGGAGTTGATGCCAACTTTTATTTTGATCTCTTTAGCAGAAAGTTCAAAGTCATCAGCCATTGGCGGTGTGTAAATTGGCGGTGCCACTATTACATTATATACTATACTTTATGTTCTTATTGTTAATGTGTATCGAAACTATATACTATAATATTGAGATTGAGATTGAAGATATATAGCTTAAGATTATTGAATTTGGTGTTTGACTTATAAAGTTAGGTTTGTGAAGTCTAAGTCTAATGTTTGGTGTAATATAAAAAATTACTTTAGTCAAAGTGAGGATTTCTTTATCTTTCATTCAAACATTGTAAACCCTAGATTTTGGAACCCACTTTCTAGGGTTAAAATAAGAGTTTTTAGTCTATATATAAACGTCGAGTTTACTATAATGGTAAGAAATATATTCTCAAAGTATAAACGTATTAGTTTAATTCAATTTTTTCAAAGAAAGAATTGATACCAAACTAAGATAAGCTTTCAAAACTATTATCGATTTATAATAACAGCATGAATGGATTAAGAAAAGGTAACAATTGAATTTTTTTATTTGATTTTGATTTTGATTTTTTTCTTTAAATAGTTCAACAACAGTTTATCGAGAAAAGATCGAATTACTATCCATTTTTGAGATAGTAATTAATACTTTATCTATTGGTCGCTATGTTCAAATGGATGATTTTGATTAAGACAGTTGAGTTCAGAACCTTTTTCATTATTTTTACTTCTTTTCTCAAAAGAAGATTTTAGTTTTTTCTCCTAAAATGATTAGAAAAGGAAAAATAATTAATATCATATGTAACTATTATTAGAAGGGGAGGTTATTGAGTAATTAATTACAATGTGGGGTATTATTTAGGTCACTTCACAATTTAAAAAAGGACCCATTAGATTAGATTGTATGATGCTTTCTTGGTTAAGGAGATGACTTTTAACTCTCTCTCCCTTTGTGGCTTTTCAATATTAAATAAGCCTACTTATATTTATTTCTCAAATTGCACCCATCACTTCATTTATTTTTAGGCCTTAAATCATTATTTCACATTCTAAGCACTTTTCATTGTAATCATTGAGATTATTTAAAATGATTAGTTCTTAGTCCAACTTCATATTTTGGTCACTTCACATTTTTTTTAAACACCCATCATATATTATATATATATGATGGGTATGGGTGTTGAGTTCAAATTATCTTTTGGAACTAATACTTCATATTCTTGAATCTAATGGAGGAAGAAATTCATAAGTTAATGGAGAAGGAGAGGAAGTTATAATTTTTGGTTTTTATAAAATTATAATTTTTTTGATATTTTTAAATTCACGAATTCATTAAATATATATAATTGAAAGCTTAGAGTTTCATTATATATAAATTATAAATTTATATATTTAATTTTAAAAAATTAGAATTTTTTAATTATTTATTAGATATAAAATTAAAACTTTATGAATTTATTAGACATGTATTTGTGAAGATTTAGCAACTAAATAGATACAATCCTTAAATTCGAGAACTAAACTTATAATTTAACCTAATAATAATAAGGAAAAATATCAATTCATAGTCCTAAACTTTAGAGGTTGTATCGATTTTAACCTTGATCAATTAATAATTGTATCATCTTAAGTCATGAACTTTCATGAGTTTATCAATTTACACCCTCCATTACATTTTGTTTAGATATATATCATGTGAGATTTATAATTTTATCAGTTTAAACTCCTAAATTTCATACATGAATCAGTTTAGATCCTCAATTAAGATTTTTTTTCAAAAATTGTCAATGCATTAATTTTAATAGTCTCTTCTACTTATTCGACATCTAAAGAAGTCTGCATGCATGTAGAACAGAATACATGGACGATTTTCAAATGTAATTTTTAATAAAGGGTCTAAATTGATTCACTTAAAAAATTTAGAGGTTTCATTGAAACAATTCTATACTTTACATGATATTTTTCGAACTAAGTCTAAAGGAAGGTGGCGATGATGAAAGTTTAGTATTAAGTTGATACAATTATTAGTTTAAAATGGATACAATTTCCGAAGTTTAAAAGTGTAAATTGATATTTTCACTCCTCATAAATTCTAAGTATATTTGTTTTCATATTTTAAAAATTATTATTATTTTTTAAGAATATGAATTCATAGTTTTAACAAAGGCAAAGTATTAATTTCAACATTAAAAAAAAAAAACCGCTAGAATTATAAGAAATAGTTTATCTTTATTTATTAAAAAAAGAAAAAAAAAAGGAAAAAAGGAAAGAAAGAAAAAAAAAAAAATAAAGTGGAAAAGAAAGGGCTTAGGACCCACAATTTTGGTTTTGGTTTTAGTTTATGTAACTTAAAATTAAGATTCCTTATGTAATAGTTTATATGTATTTCAATTACAATTTTAGCTTCATGACTTTGCTGTCTATTTAGTTTTTAAATCTAAATATTTTAAATTATGTCTGTAAAATTTAATTTGTAATTCTATGAACACCTTATTGGTAATATATACTTATTAATTTGACAAACATTGACTCATTTAATATGGTGTGATAAATAAATGAAAATTAAACTAAAAATATTATATGTTCTTAAAAAGAAAAAAAAAGTTATATATGTTGTAAATATATATATAAAAAAAAAAAAAAGAAAAGAAAAATTGTCAATATTTCATCCATATTTTCACATTTCAATAGACGTGACATTAACATGAAGGGTTGAACTGAAATTTTTATTATATCATAAACAAAATCCATGAAACATAAACAAAAAACAATACAATATCACTAATGTAAATATAATATAATTAATAGATATGTTAACTTATTTAAAAACGTAAAATTGTTTATTAGTTGAAATATATTTTTAAAATTTTTGTTATCGTAGTTTTTCTAAAAATATTCATCAAATAATATTTTATCGATATTTCCAACGATATTTACGTAAACTTATATTTAATTTTTGTTATTATAGTTTTTGTAGAAATATTCATCGACATTGACATTTTATCGATATTTTCATCGAAATTTATATAAATTAAAATTGAGGTCTCAACCTAGTTAAGATATCCCGATGCACCTATTGATCCCATTATCCAGTATTCTATTAAATTGAGGTCTCAAGATTTCTATTAACATCGTTATCATTTAAACTTTATACATAGGCGACTGTATTTTGTCTTTTTCCAGAGTATCTACCATGTTTTATTAAATTTCTTGAATTTCAGTAATGTTACTTCAGATTAATTATTCATCCAATATAGAAGTTAAAGTGATGATAACTTAACGATAATTGTTACACACTCGAAGTCGAAAGTTGAATATATAGAGAGACACACAAAAGATTGAATTTCATTTTAAATAGTAATAATAAGTGGCATATAACCTAAACTTGGAGGGGTACCCTACCCACCTTTTCCACTTCAAGCCATGATTGAAATTTTTTAAAAAAGATTCCTAAAATATCATAAAATTTAATTATGACAAATTCTTACTTTTACAAAGTTCAGAAAATTCTTAACTTGATAGCATATGATCCATTAAATATGCCTATATAATATATTAGAAGAAAACAAAGTAACACACTTGAAGAATCTATATAATAAATGGGGTTGATTAATTTAAATTAGAATCTTTGGAAAGATTTAGAGGTCTTATTCCATTGGATGATAAATTCTTAATTATTCAAAATTGGAGTCAAATTACCTAATAGTTTTTTTTAATTAAATATCAATGTGTATTAATTAATTAATTTAAGATGGAATATTTTCCCATCATGTGTTTAGATTTGTTCTAATCTTAAATCTTTGCAGCCATAATTGCTGCTTGAAGATACATAGGACAATTTAATTCAATTAAACTAATTCGACATGAACTTAAAATAAATAATTAATTAATAGTTCGAAGCATATATTTTGTTTTTAAAAAAATTATAAATAAGGAAAATTTTAATTATTATTAAAAAAAAAAGTCATCTTAAAAGTAGAATTTTGTTTTTTTTTTCTTTGTTACTTAACTAAAGTTCATATGGTTTACAACCTTAAAATAATTTCTCATGCATGAAAAAAAAAACCCAATACCAAAACTTCATTAGTGAGTTAAAATAATTGTTATTTATATTTTATTCACATTAGCCCAATTTTATTATTTCTTTCTTATGTTTCATTCATTTTTAAGCGACATAATTAAAATGTGGATTCATGATATAATTAAATTTGTCTTTACGCATAAGTTTAAGTTTTTGTGTCAATTGGTGATTTAAGATGGTATCAGAATAGGTTGGTTTGTTTGACTCTTCTTCATGTTTCAAGTCCACAAGCGAGAAGGAGTGTTAGATGATCATTTACCTGTCTGGGCTTGAAATCAATATTAAATGGGGAGGAAACAATGTTGTAGGAGCTTGAACCCAAAACTTTCTTAAATCACTGAATGACCAAAAAGTTTGAGTTTGTAGGTGAAGAAAGCCAAACAAATGGAAATTAATTAATTGGGAAGGAAACAACAGGACCTCCCGCTCTGATACTATCTTAAATCACCGATAAGTGTCCTAAAACCCAAAAGCTTAAGCTTGTGGGTAAAGGAAAATTTGATTATAACATCTAACACTCCCCTTCACTTGAACCCAGGATATCTTAAAGCAATTTGCTCTGATATCATATTAAATCACCAATTGATCAAAAAGCTTAAGCTTATGGGTAGAGGTAAATTTAATTATATATCATCTAACAATTCTCTATGTTAATATTGAATCCGTGGTCATAATGTTGACAAAAATATAATACCCTCATTTACATGAATTTATTGCAAATGAGTATTTGAACATACGATAAAAAAAGGGGAAATTACCTTGTTATTTCTAGTATCTAAAATATACTATCTTACTTGACTTAATTCAAGCCTGTTCATGTACTTTATGTGTTTATTTGATGATTTTGTAGGTCTCAAACGTAAATGAGGTATAATCGAGCATTAGGGTAAAAACCAAGCTTAAATGGAACAATTGAATAACTAAAGAGGAAAATATGTCATCTTTAATTTAATACAAATTTGAAAGTTAGCAATTAAGGAAAGAGGACGGTAACACAATGCCATCCTCAGAGTCGCAACACTATGGACAGTCTATAAAAGTAGCATTTAATATTAGATCAAAACATCAAGCAATCTTCAACCACTTCTCTGAATTCCCTTCACTTCCTCTCTATTTTCCTCTATATTTTTTTCTTCTCTTATGTTGTATTTTGGCCTTCCAAACTTGTATTCATTGAAGATGAATGCTTGTATGAGCTAAGAGATTTGTTCTAGCTCATGTTAAAGGGATTTTCAATTGTAATACTTGTGAGATTTGTTTTGAACTGAGCATATATTTCATTATTATCTATGGATGTGCATCCTGCTTTGTTCTCATTATTATGTTTCTTTGTGTATGTTTAACAAACTAGACAAAGTTGCATGATCTATTGCTATAGATTAAGTTTTACTCTGTAATCATTGAGCTCCTTAATCGCACGATAGCAAAGTTAAATTCAACTTGTGAAATTGTTTGGTTATCCTTCGATCATAATTGTTTATTTAAATTAGTTGAGCATCGTATTGTTTGACTTGTGAGGCATTACCTGCTTGTCATGCATCTTAGATTTATCTATAAAACTTAATGCGGTTAGTTGGCATGTTCAGTATGCATTACAACTAAATGTGTTGATTGACTTATTGCTCGAAACTTCAATTTTAGCATTACTAAATGTGTTTGTTAAAAATAGTTAAATATAAGAAGTATACTTATTTGTGCTCAATGATCAAGTAACATTTGGGATACCTCATAGACCTAAGCTAGATGTTTTAAACAATTGTTATTTTCTCATCATTCTCTCTATTATTGCTTGCATTTACTTTTACTCACTTTACTTTTAAGCATACTCAAAAGCATATCAAACTCCCTCTTTTGTTACTTTTGAAACTTATATTTTTATAGAAACACTTTGGGCTATCTATAATCGATCCATGTCATTTGTTCTAGGAGGAATGGTATTATACATTTCATTTGACCAAGAAACTCAACAAATCTTACCAATCAATCCCTTAATTTTCAGTAATGTGTGTGTTTTGTGTGTTTGATCTCTACAGTTTCAAAATATACTTTGGTCTCTATAGTTTCAAAATATACTTTCTTACTCCCCAAATTTTTAAGATTAAATGTAAAATATACATGAATATTTTGTATTATTATTTTAAATGTTGGCATGACATTTAAAATTAAAATTAATAATTTTTTTAAAAAAATATATTATCCCCCTCCTTCCTCCACCTTCCTCCTCCTTTAATTCTTCTTTATAATTTAAAATGTCACATCAACATTTAAGTTAATTAAAAAATTATCCCGGAACTTTTTAAACCTATTATTAAAAGCTAAAGTCCCGTTTCGATAACTATTTTTTGTTTTTGGAATTAAGCATATTTTCTCTCAAATATTCTTATATGATATACATCATTATTCTTAAGTAAAAAAATGTGAATTCATTTTTTCACGGAAAAAAAAAGTGAATTCTCAACCAAATACAAAAAACGAAAACAAGTTTTTAAAGACTTTTTTTTTTTTGTTTTGAAACTTGGTTTAGTTTTGAAAACATTGGTAAAAGGTAGATACCAAAGTAAGAAATTTAAAGTTGGAAATGATGTTTATAGGTTTAATTTTTAAAAATTAAAAATGAAAAAAATAAAATGATTATCAAATGAGACTTAAGAGACTAAATAGTTAACGTTTTGAAACATTAGAGATGATAATTGTTTAATGAAAAGTTAAAAAACTAAAATAGTAATTTTTTCGATATAAAATTATGGTGTTAGTTATATCTCAACTAATAAACATCTCAAATTTTGGGCAACTTTTTTCTATCCCATGCGTATATTATAGATGCTTTAGTGTGTGAAAACGACAATCTTTTTACATAGGCATTGAAAAGTTTCCATTATCTCTAAAACTTTAATAAATCAATTTTTTATAATGATGGATCACACTTATTATTATTATTGTTATTATTATTATTATTATAGATCGGATAATTCAAGTTCAAGCTGCTAAGAACCCGTTTGGATTAAAAAAAAACTCATTTTTATTTAGGGTTCGTTTGGATTAATTTGAAAATAATATTTCAAAAAACTCATTTTTATTTAAATACTTTTGATAAAAACTGATTAAAATACATTTGAAAAACTATTTTGAATGGTTGCCAAATACTTCAATTTCTTTCAAAATGATTTATTTTTTAAATTAAACACTTGAAAATGTATTTCAAACACATCATTAAACTTTTTTGATAAAAGTGGTTAAAAATACACTTCAAAATCTATTTTTAAATGTTTGTCAAACACTTCAATTTTTTCTAAAATGACTTACTTTTAAATTAAACACTTGAAAATGTATTCCAAATACATCCAACGTCGAGATTGATAATATAAGTTTGATAATAGTTGAGCTATACACATTTTGGTCTGTAGATTAGTGAAGTCTAATATGCACTAATTTAATTAATTAATCAAATACTTAGTCATTTTTTAAATACTTTTCGAATTTGGTGTTTAAAAGGGATTGTGTATAGAATTAAAATATATTAGAAGAAGAGAATTCTCCAAATAAAGCACACATAAGAGAACTAACATAAGTTCATGTAAAGAGAATTAAATTTCAATTATAATAACAAAATAAATCATGTCATTCACTTTCTTTATTTATTATATATATAAGTACTTTGGATGTCATTGTACTTCTAATGATAGTTTTAAATATTTTAATAGGTTAAATAATATTTTTTAGGTTAAAATGCCAATTTGATTCTTGTACTTTGAAGTTTGTTCGATTTAGTTCTGATATGTACTTTCAATAAATCTTAATGGTAGTCACTCAAAGTTAATTTTTAACAAATTGATTAATTGATAATAATCAGGGGGATTTTTCAAAAACAAAAAATAAGGGAAACTATTTACACAAAATAGCAAAATTTAATCTTCCTTGAAAGAGATTGATGGAGACTGATAAAAGTTTATCAATGTAAATTAGTGATAGAAACTAATAGAAGTCTATAATTGATACTATGTAATAGATGCTAATAGACGTGTATCAGTATCGATCAATTTTTTTTTTTTTTTTTACTATTTCTGTAAATAGTTTGACATTTTTTCTAAGTGTGAAAATTTTTCTAATAATAATTCTCTTGCAAGAAAATACAATATGTGAATATGTTTCCAAAATTTACAGTGTAAATGCTAATAGATAATGTAAAGCCATTGAAAAAATCAACAACCAACTAATGGTACAAAGAGTAAATTAAATTTAATATTTATTGATAGTACAAGAACTAAAATTGAACAATTTTTTTAAAAAAAAGACTAAAATGATATCTTAACCTTTTAGGTAATTAAGGTAATTAACTACCTTGTCATTTCCTATGTACTTCATAGTAGGTTAATTAATTTTTCAAACCACAAAGAATTAAAAGGTAGGCTCAAATTCAAATTTGAAATAGTTAAAATCACTCAACGTTTTATGCATCCTATGGTATTATTATTATTATTATTAGTTATTTTCATGGGTAAAATAGCATTAAATTTTACATATTATTAAATATAATTAAAAGATAAATGTACGTAACCAATACGAGCATAATTCAATAGTCATAAGCTTGTGCAATCAATCTTGAGCAGAGATGGTCATAGGACAGGGCAGAGTCGGAGATGTCATTCCCCTTTCCCATCCCCACTCTCTATTTCATTCCCCATCTCCATAAAATTTCCTTCGGAGAATTTTTTCCGTTATTTTTTTTTTAAAAACCAATTAATACTTGAATCGCTAATGTGAGAAATTTTTAATTAAATAATTAACTCTATCAGTAAATTGTTTATTATGGTTAGTTTTATTTGATAATTTGAATTTAGAGATAAATTACTCAAATTTTGGCCCAAAAACTAATCAACTTTTTTACAAAAGAAATAAATATAAATGAAATTATTCACATATATAACCTAAATTTAAATATTCAATTTAAACATATTCATTATCTTGACCAATAAACAATCAAACTTGAAATTTAAATTTAATATTTATATAATAATAATAGTAACATAACATTAAATAATTATACTAAATAAATAGATAGAGGCTAACGGGAGTGGGGATAGGGAATAGGGTGGGGACGGGGGCGGGGGCGGGGATGAGGAATGCACTCCCCATCTCTGCCCCTGTTTAGCTCAAAGGGAATTTTTTTCCCCTCTTTCCGCCTAATCGAGGAATCCCCGTCCCGTTCGAGGCAAGGCGCCGTGGAGTTCTGTCCACACGAGGAAATTGGACATCTCTAATCCTGAGGTCAGAAGTGTGATTCTCCTTACCCCACATATGATGCCAATAGTTAGTTATTGTGTGGGGAAAAACAAGCTTTATGTAAGCCCTCTCTTCTTTTACTTTTGCTTAGAAAGTTAGGGAACTTATAATTGAGGTTGAACTTGAGGACTCAAAATTGATTAAGTTTTATTTGGAGGGTTTTAGGTCAGAGAGCCAGGATGAGTTAAAGTTGCATTAGTAAGTTTGCATTGGTCTTTTCATTAAATGTATGAGTTACATCATTGCATTGTAAGAAACGTGTCTCATTGTGGCGAATGGAAAAGGCAACCAACAGAAGGAACTGTTGTTAGAGTTAAACAATATCAGCGGAAGTATCAAGGATCCATGAGCATTTTAATTCACTACTTTTGACAAAAACTAAAGCATGCTCTTCATAAAAATGGGTTTTCAGAATATACCTTTGATGAACTCTTCAAGAAAGACGTCTGTTCAGCTGCTGTCTTCACTTGATATCAATGTGAACCACCTCAAACCCTTCCCTACTATACTCTCGGAGCTTTAGGCAGAGTTGTGGGAATCAAGAACAGCTTGAAGATGTGAAGAAACAAAGAAAGCCCATAGTAGCAAATTGAAGAAGACAGTTTCTTCTTCACAGTAATTTTTCTCTCTGAATTCTTTATATCTCTTCCTTCTTCTCCAACAACTCCAATCTTCTTTATATATCAAGATGAACATGCAAAGAGATGGAGTGTTTGGCTTGCAGCTCATGCTTGGAGAATCAAAGTAGAGAAGAAAATGCTTTGTGTGTGAGCATAAAGATGATGATAATGGAGAAAACTCTTTTCCACTTTGTGCAATGTATGCAAACTATTTTTTCATTTTTCTTTTTAGAACACAAAATGACTTTTAAATCATTTTAATTTAAAATTTTATTTTCTTAAATTAATTTTTGCACAATAATCATCTTTATATATTTCAATCATATTTAAATATTTATTCTCTTGTTCCATTTAATTTGAACGTTTCAAATTAATTTCTCAAACTACTCTAAAGCTTACCCATTTACGAGCTAGTAGGGGGACCTCACGGACATACAGATCATGGGCTCCAATGATCCGAGATTAATCGGCTAAACTCATTAGACCGATCTAATCCTCATTCGTTAATTAATGGGTGATTCCACTAAAGTCCATAGCCGAACTCCCCTCACTGTAGATATATTATGTCCACTCGATATAACCATGATTAGTAAGTTAACCCTTCACAGGTTGCTCGTAATAACGGCTGGGTCGAATCTCTGTTTTACCCCCTGAAATTACTTCTTGTTCCTTAAGTTCCACTGATCTTCTAATGAACAATTGATTTGTGATCCAATCAATAAATCGGGGCTCTTGTTCAAGACCCAGAATCAGTATTTTAAGGGAACAACCTCTCTACTAACCCTAATCGGGTATGAGTGAATTACCTATTGCACCCTATGTTCCCAACTATTCATCCGATCTTATCCCCAAAATGGTAAGCTTATTGAGCAGAGAAAATTGGTCTATTCTCACCGTTTGCAGATTAAAGTATAATCCCGAACAAACATGAGTTCATAGTTAGCTCAGGATTAAGGTTAAGTTACCTAGGTCATCGTTTCGAAATAGTCAATCTTAAACAGTAAACAGCGTTATAAAGTAAGAGTGACAGGTTTCATGGTCTGATCTTACACAAAAATCATTTGCATAGGATACCGCCACTCCTCAAATCTCAACATGCACGAATTAGGATCACTTCGTATGTAGCACTACAGAATAAGCCGCATCCAATAGTGTTACCAAAATAAGGTACCAAATCTTATTCATATACTATAGATCATTTTGGTTATTTACTCGAACCTGATCCACTTGTATGTCTCTACATAAAGTTAAAGTACTCATATAATAGTCAAGGGACTTAGGTTTATTGGATTTCTAAAAAATAATATATTCAACAACTTTATCGAATTCTCAGAATAAGTTATAATGTTTTCAAACCACGAGTTTTAGGACATAAAATCCCAACAACTGTTAGCGCTACTAGTAAACCTGGGGTGACAAGGAAAGGGTTCACTTCTTGAAAATGCTAGGGAACTTATAGTTGAAGATGAACTCGACGACTCAAGATTAAGTCTGATTTAGGAAACCTAAGGATTTTGGTCAAAGAGTCAGCATGAGTTAAAGTTGCATTAATAAGTCTGCATTGGTCTTTTCACTAAATGTATGAGTTATATCATTGGATTGCAAGAAATGTGTCTTGTTGTGGCGAACAGCAAAAGAAACCAACAGAAGGAACTGTAAGCGTTACTGGTAAACCTGGGGTGACAAGGAAATAGTTGACTTCCATGGTTTAACCCCTGTCTGTCGTGGTTTGTCCGTCATTAAATGTTGAAAAATTCAATTTTAGATTAATTAAGGTACTTTTAGGCATGATTAAGGGGTTAATTTAAAGTAAATCCTAATTAAGGTTAATAGAAAAATTAGGTAAAATTAGACCAAATCAAGATTAATTAAGGTGTTTCTAACCTTAATTTAAGTTATAATGGATTCAATAAGATGCTTTGACATTAGAATTGAATTAATTTGAAATCTTGAGTTAATTTTAAGATAATTTAAGGATTAAAATGTAAGGTGAAACCCTAAAATTAGATGACATTAGGGTTTGGAAAGTATACTCAAGCTTGATTTAAGTTCTAATTGGTATCATTAAGATACTTTGAGTATAAATTAGATTAATTTGGGGAAATTAAGGTAATTTAAGTAATTAAAGGGACTTAATTGTGAGTAAATCCTAAATTGAGTGAAATTATGGTTAAATTGGAAGGGAAACCCTAAAACGGTCCAGACTAAGATTTAAGAAAAATTGGTGTGGAATTAGTTCTTATTAGAGATTGATTTTGTGATCTTAAGTTAATTTAAAAGTAATTAAAGAAGAAAATTGCAAAGTGAACTCTACGTTAGAATTAAATTAAGATTTTAGAAAAGTTTAAGTGAAATTGGTTATATTTGTAGGTTAATTTTGAAACAATTGAATTATGGTCATCTGAAGGATAACTAGGAGATTATCAATATAATTTCAGGATAAACAAGAATCGGAGGAATTAGGAATATGAGGAGAAGTTGATTAACAGTGAGTGATTTTATATTAAGTATTTTGATATAAAAATATATGTGTTTAATATCATGCTATAATTTGTGAGATTTGTTGGCATGATCTATTTTACTTGACTATTATTTTAGAAATGCATCAAATCATGATTTCTAAGCTCTCACTGATTTTATATGAACTAGAGTTTTAAAAAATGTAGTTTGGAACCTAATTTTACTTTACTATGATTTGTATGATTTTATAAGAAAACCTCTTGATGGTGGAATAAATGATGTTGAATGGTTTATGAAAGTGGTTGCAGACTACTGATTCTTGTACTCGAGAGATGGTTATTTTCTTGTGCTACTTGAATGTGTTTCAGTAGCACCGCTCAAGCAATCAAGGGACTACCGGGGTCAGATGTGGCCAAAGTATATAAGAAAGTCCAAAGGAATCTGGGCCTGTAGCACCACCCAAGCTAACAGGGGCTATCGGAGTCAAATGTAGCCAGAGTATACCAGGGACTCCAGAGTAACCTTGGCATGTGGTGTGTATCTATGTTTAGTCTTTGAGGCAGCTCTACGTACATGTATGACTTTGTGATTTGGTTTACATCGCAGGGGCATTCCCTGTCTAGAGTAACCCACTGTTGGTACAAAGTTTATGTGGTTTTCTGATAACTCCTAATTTCTTTATAATGTACTTTCTATGAGATTTGGTCATGCCACTGTTTTACTAGCACGTGTTTGAAATGTTACTAAATCTTTTATATTTTGTCAATGATTTACTAAATGATTTGACTAACTTCATTAATGTTTTAGAAAGAGAAAACTTATGTTCATATTAAATTACCATGCACTAAGCTTTAGCTCATGCTTTCAATGTTTTATCTTTTCCTCTCTCCCCCCAAGTAGCGATAAAGTTCCTGGTGCCTACCGAGCTGTCAAATGCCACTAGTTTTGTTAAACTTGTGAGTTTATTTTAAGATAGTTAAAACTTATGAGTTTCATGTCATGTGATGGGAGGTTTGTTAAAAACCATCTTTACTATTGGTCTGTAAATCTTTTTAAACATCGTGGTGATTTAATTGAGTTGAGTTCTTAAACTATGTTAATGAATGTAAACTATTTCTGAAAATTGGTTGGAAGTCTGGGTTGATCTTAAGTACATGATATGTTAAGAATCAAGATGTTAGATGTCACAAAGAGAAGTGATGTTTAACATCTTCACGTTTCGTTCTAGGTTAGAGGAGAAGTCTGGGATGCAGTGTGATACTGTATCATGAAGCCACATGAAGCTAGCATAAAAAATTAATCGTTGAAAAAATCTAGCAAAAAATAGATTTTTACTAACGTATGAAAGACTTATCCTTAAGCAAATTTGCGTCAGCATAGAGTTTGGCTTGTACCGACGCACGAGTTTAAAGTTTAAATTCCCTAACAAATCACTACAAGAAAAACTACATTTTTTGACGTGCAATTTTAATTACTTGGCATGTTTACGAAAAAAAAATGTCTAGTAATAGGTACTTTTAAAGAAAAAAAATCAAGAAAATGTCAAAAAAGCGAAAGTTGAGAAAAAAAATGTTTAGATTTTTTCATGCTGACACAATACTTGATGTTTTAAAAACGTCAAGGTTAATCCTAATTTTCTTGAATTATTACGTAGGGATGAGAAAGACTTTTTAAGCAAGATCTTCAAAACACATGAAAAGCCGCCCTCTCCATTTTTCGATTTCCCCAAGAAGCCTTAGACCTAACTATTTTCCATTCTTTTGTGGGCGAAGCAGCCGAACACCACTTTGGTTATGTTATCAATTACTGAAACCACTTTCCCATTATCGGGTCTTTCGTCTTGCAAGCGTTTTTGCTTGGGTTGTTTTGGTCCATTTTGTATTGAAGATTCAACAAAACCTTGCAATTGGGAGATTCAAAACTTCATGTCCTTCTTGCCTTTGCACCCATAATTCCTTTCGAAAATGTTTGCTTTTTATGGATGAATAGGTTATAATTCTATTAGATAAGAATTATGATTGTCGATGAAGACAATACATGTTATAAAAACTGTAGATTCTTTAAATATCTTGTCAAGATGGAATTTATTAGGTTTGACAAAATATTAGAAGTGCAATTTGTCCTACATTGGTTAGATTGAAGAATGAGGGTGGGCTTCAAGTCTATAAAAGAAGCTTATACCTCTAGTTTTAAGTCGTCCCAGTTAGAAACATTTTAAACTTGGGTGTGCTAATTCTAGTTAAATTACCTTTATGTATTCTCTAGTTTGAGAGTGTGAAAAGGGTGTGAGTAGTATAAAAGCTTTAAAATAGTACTTTTGTAGTTGGGATTAGGAGAAAATTGTTTTGTGTGATTGTAACAATTTTTCATATGGTGGATTTTTTTTTTCTCGTGAGTCGTGGCTTTTCTCTGTGTTGGGAGTTTTCCACATAAAGTATTGTGTTTCCAATTTTATTACTTTCTTTTAATTTTTATGTTATTTTATTTTCTATTTATTCCTATGGTAAAAGTAGAGATATTTCCCAACACATAGGTGAGATAAACAATTTTTCTCAACATGCAAGAAAGGTTGGGAAAACATGGGATAGGTTAAAAAATAATGTATTTTTTAAAAGTAATGACAAAAATAAGGTATATAGGAAATAAATTACAAAAGTAAGATGGAGGTAAAAAATATTGATAAAAATAGGGTAGCAAAATCGTGTACCCGTTACACGATTTTTATGTCAGCCTCGTCCACGAGTTCCATATTTTTATTATTTTTTTATTGCTTTTTGATTTAAATGGATACAAAGTGGAACAAATCTATTTGAATTTCACGGTAAAACAAATCTACGTAAAAAAAATCTATGCTAAAACAAATCTCCAAAAATTTGATTCAATTTTTATTTTAGGTTTTTAAAAATTTGAATTTTACAGTAAAAAATTCTCCAAAATACAAAAAACCACTTAAAAAAAGACAAAGACAGAAGTTGGGGAAAATGTGAAAAAAATAGAATTAGCCTTAATTCTTGGCTAGAAATTTGATTCAATTTTTATTTTACCGTAGCCTTTAAGAATTTTGAATTTCACAATTAAAAGTTCAAAAACACTAAAAAATAAAAGGAGAAGATGGAAAAATAAAAGAAGACAGAGGAAAATGTGAAAAAAATAGATTTAGTCTTAATTCGTGCTAAAAATTTGATTTAATTTTTATTTTACCCTTTAACAATTTGAATTTCACAGTAAAAGATTCTCAAAAAAAAAAAAAAAAAAAAAAAAAAAAAAAAAAAAAAAAAGAAGTTGGGAAAAATGTGAAAATAAAAATAGAATTAATTTGTGGCTAGAAATTCGATTCAAGTTTTATTTTACTTTCTCCAAAAATACATAAAAACACTCAAAAAAAATAAATAAAAGAAGAAGACAGAAATTGGGGGAAAATGTGAGGAAAAAAATAGATTTAACCTTAATTCGTGGCTAGAAATTTGATTCAATTTTTATTTTAGTGTAGACCTTTGAAAATTTGAATTTCATAGTAAAAAATTCTGCGAATATGCAAAAAGGCTAAAAAATATAAGAAGAAGACAGAAGTTGGGAGAAAATATGGAAAAAAAAAAAATTAGCCTTAGTGGTTGGCCTTAAATCGTTTATGGGGTACACGATTTAGGCTTAAATCGTGGACAGCGTATACGATTTATGTGCTGACTCAAAACTCGTGTCCACACAACCCTATTTTTATCAAAAGTTTCAAACCAACCCTATTTTTATCAATAAATATTAAAATAACATTATTTTTTAAAAAAATTCGGAAAACATATACATGACCTTATTTTCATCTTTTATTATTATTTTGTTATGAATTATTTAATAAATGATTTAAAAAGAAATTTCACTTATTACCATAAACTTTAATATATATTCTAAAAACATCTTATTATGTTTTATGATACATATTTAAGGGTATGTTTGGATTGACTTAAAAAATGTTTTTCAAAAACCTTATTTTTTATTTGAACACTTTTGATAAAAATTGATTAAAATACACTTGGAAAGTTATTTTGAATGGTTGCTAAACACTCCAATTTCTTCTAAAATGACTTATTTCTTAAATTAAACACTTGAAAATGTAATACATGAAGGAGTAATATAACATGCAACAGAAAACTTCATAATCAATAAGCACTTAAACTACATTTAATTTGAGTTTTAAACATGTTGTTCATATGATATTCATAAGAGGGTTTGAAATATATATTACCAACGAATTCAGCCGAAATCCATCAGGATAGAGCTTGAAACACCGAGATGACTACCACCGAGATCTTCTATACTATGCTCAAGCTGGAACGTGTGGTAGAAACACTAAATTAAGTTGAATTGATGAAGAACTAAAGTAGGGCAGCAAGCATATATCCGAAAATTATCTTCGTTCTTCATGCATGGAGCTCCTTTATATAAGTAGAATTCGTGCACATGTGTAGGGTTCTATGAAGAACAGCTCCAGCTTGAAGATCATTAAAACCAGCAATGGAATTTGGTGATTCTCCAATAAATATGGTTAGTGGATTTTTCCCAAAAAATGGAACAATCCATTAACTAAGAATGTTTTCAAAAAAAACATTATTATTTTAATTTTTTTATTTTAAATTAGTTGTATAAAATTAATTCAAAATAATTAATTAGATAAAACTAATTTTTGATTAATTTTTAATTAAACTTTTTAATTAAAAATAATATTAATTTAATATCTAAATATTAAATTAATACAATATCACCAATAAATCAATTTCATATTTAAATCATAATTTAAATATTAATTGATTTTTCAATTTCGTTTGGTTTCAATTAAAATAAACGTTTATAATTATATCATATACAATCAATCGAAAACCCTAAATTCATACATCAATACTCAATTTGTTATTCCAAGTAGAGGGACCTAATATACCTACAAATCATGAACTCCAACGATCTGCAATTAATTCGTTAAAACTCTTTAATCGAATTAATTACTATTGGTTAATTATCAAGACACACCACTATAGCTCGATAGTTGCACCCTCCTCACTGTAGATATATTTATGTCTATATAAACCATAATCAGTAAGTTGATCCTTCACAGGTTGTTCGTATTTACAGCTCGGTCAAAATTATCGTTTTACCCCTGCAAATACATCTTGTTCCTTAAGTTCCCATTTACCCTTTAATGAACAATTTGATTCATAATACTACTTATGAATCATGCCCTTCTTTATCACGAGAAGGTGGGGTCTCGATTGTTCAAAACCTAGAATCAGCACTTAGAACAACCCATCTGCTAATTTTAAAATGGGTAAGAGTGAATTCCATCTTACAAAGCTATGTCTCCAGTTATCCATTCGGTCTTATCCCAAAATGGAAGGCTTATTGAGTAGTGCTATTGGACTACTCTCACCCATGCAGATCAAAGGATAATCCTGAATAAATAGGAGTTCATAGCTAGCTCAGGATTAAGATCAAGTTATCCTAGGTTACTTAAATATGAAATAGTCAGTTTTAACAGCAAACGGTCGTTATAAAGAAAAGTGACTATTTCGTGGTCTAGTTTATATGCAAACTCATTGCATAGGATGTCCCCACTCACATGTCTTTACATGAATGATCTATGGATCACATCATTTGTATTACCTATACAAGATGGGCCACATCCCGTTACTAAGATGAGATACCCAATTTCATCCATATACTTGTTAGACCATTTAGGTTATATACTATTAACTGGATCCCGTTTATGTCACTACATAAAGTTAAAGTATTCATACTATAGCCATGGATATGTTTATTGGATTTTCATATTAGAGTGCAAAATCAATAATTTTATTGAATAAAATACTCAATAATATTTTCTTGGTAAATAGAATGTTTAACATGAACTTCAAATTTTAGGACATTTCCAACAATACAAACATACCCTTAATTTGAATTTGTTTTGGATTATGTGGTTGCTACATTTGAAAATACATATTTATTTTTATGCAATATGTGTATAAGAACATGCTTATGTTAAGCATGTTTAAGTCACATAGCCAAATATCATGATGATTATTAAGTTGGGGTGAATGTGAACCATTAAACTAGTGATGTTAATAACAAAATATAGTTGCATCTTTAAAGTAAATAAAATAAATAAATACTAAAATTATAAAAACTAAGTTACATCACAAATTTAGTCTATAAACTTTGAAGTTAGTGTATATGTAGTCTTTAAATTTTCGAAATTAAAAATTTAGTCTACGAGCTCTTTAGTTGTTTAAAAAACACCGAACTAGTTAGGAAATACAAAATTCAATTATGTAACTGAAAAACCAATTAATTCTTTTTAAAAAGATGATTTTTTAAAAAAAAACATGAAAGTATATCGAGATATTAGTTAGAAAATTGAAAGTTTAAATATTTATTAGAGAATTTTGAAATTTCAGAAACTAGGTAGATACAAATCTCAAATTTATGGATTAAATTGGATTTTTTTGTATAACTAACCCTAATTAAAAAAAAAAAAAAAAAAAAAAAAAAAAAAAAGTGAAATTTGACCGACTTTTTCAAAACAAATCTGTTACCAATTCTTTCTTTAATTGTTTTTCTCACTTTTATTCAAGTTCTATCTCATCTACCTTATCTTGTCGCTTCTTTTCTAGTTCTATCTCTTACTTTGGTTTTTGTTCATTTTCTAGTTTACTCTCTATCTCTTTCTCTACTTCTTACTTTCTCACTCTTGCCTTTACACTTGGTTTGTTAGGCATTTGAAGAAAAAATCCTTTGTTGCAATGACCGTTGAGCGTTGACAGAAGAAGAATAAACCAATACTTGTTTTTGTCATTAATTGGAAGTAAAATACAAAGAAACGAATATTGATGTTGTCAGAAATAAGATATAGAAAAATATTCTAGAAAATGGTAATAAAAGGAAGAAGAGAGGAAGAAAGATTTAAAGAGAGAAATAGAACCGACATGGAAAAAGTTTGAAAATGGTAATAAAAAACCAAGTCAACTAACAATGTGGTCCAATTTTTTAGGTTACTCAATCAATTAATCCCATTAAACTTATAAATTAACCTTAAAAAACTCAAATGAGAATTAGACTTTATTTGAAGGGTGAGGGATAGTACACATGGCATGTTCTAAAGGCTGACACGTGGAAATTGGGCTTGATTTTAAAAAAAAAGTTTAATAGAACATTGAATCTCTAAAAACCTAGGTGGCTTCACATGGAAAAAAGGAGTGGGGAAGCTAAATACATAGGAAATTTGGGATATTAAATGTAAACACGTGTGAGAGTCATGAAATCCAAAGGCAGAATTAATGTAAGCGTGTGAAACTGACAAATAAGATCATATCTTTAAAAATTAAATTAAAAAAAAAAAAATAGAAACCAAAAACCCACCTGCTCCAGCTGTGTAACGCACTTTTTTAGCCGCGTTTATTATTCTCCTTTAAATAAAAATTAGAAAACAATTTTTAAAAATAAATAAATAATCCCTTGTTTTGAATTTTAAATAGCACAACAAACTCGATATTAAAATAAATTAAACATAATATATATAAATATATAAAATAAAATAATAAATTAGGGATTTTTCTACTTTTTCAAACTTTTTGAAATTTGTCAAATACGTGTAAATCAAAACCCACAAAATGTCCTTGTTTATATGTAATTTGGCAAGTAGGAAGTGGATTATATATGAATATACACATTTCCCTTCCACTTTCCTTCTATTTTCCTTTACTTTTTTTTTCCATTAATTGTTTTTTATATATTGACCCTTATTCCAATGTTACACGANACTTTTTTAGCCGCGTTTATTATTCTCCTTTAAATAAAAATTAGAAAACAATTTTTAAAAATAAATAAATAATCCC
This sequence comes from Benincasa hispida, assembly GCF_009727055.1. Classification (NCBI taxonomy): domain Eukaryota; kingdom Viridiplantae; phylum Streptophyta; class Magnoliopsida; order Cucurbitales; family Cucurbitaceae; genus Benincasa; species Benincasa hispida. The sequence continues at coordinate 2,962,328 of NC_052353.1, forward strand.
TTGTTTTGAATTTTAAATAATACAACAAACTAGATATTAAAATAAATTAAACATAATATGTATAAATATATAAAATAAAATAATAAATTAGGGATTTTTCTACTTTTTCAAACTTTTTGAAATTTGTCAAATACGCATAAATTTTCTATAATATTTATAATATTCTTCAATTTTTTAATAAATTAATAAAAATTAAAGTCCTTCCGCGTACACATTTCCCTTCCACTTTCCTTCTATTTTCCTTTACTTTTTTTTTCCATTAATTGTTTTTTATATATTGACCCTTATTCCAATGTTACACGAGTATTTATTTATTTTAATACGAATTGCAACGTTATATTAGGATAAAAATATGTTGAATTGGGCTACAAAATTTTGATGGTTATTTCAACAACTTGACAACAACCATTTAAGAAAATTAGGTTACATCAAGCATGTGAGTAACTTCGATGATGAGTCATTGTATATAAGTTAGGCGATATAGGAATAAAAATGACCTCGTAAAATGATTCACTTAGATTGTACTATCAATTGAAAAAGAAGCTACATCCAACAATATGGATTGTCAAGCTTCTTAGTCATATTAATCTACATGGCTAAGTCGGAATAAAGAGACTATATTGTTTTACGCCTAAACTTAATTTCAACGAATCTAAGAATTCAAAATAGTAACTGCATTAAAACAAATAGAAGATAGATAGATGTCTCTTAACTCATGCACAACTGCAACAATTGAGTCTCTATCATCCAAAACAATGTTTTAAGGTTGTAAGTTTTTTTTTTTTTTTTTTTTTGCTAAATTACAAATTTGGTCCTTATTATTTAGAAAAAAAGTTAAAATTTAGTCTCTATAATTTTAAAAGACGGTTTGATAAAATCTTCATAAATATTCTCTAAACTCTGAATCCTATCGTAAGGGACTATTTACAATGGTTTAATTATCAAATCATGGAGACTAAATTCTAATTACAAATCATGTGGACCAAATTATTATTTTCTCTAGATTATAGGAATTATGGATTAAATTTGCAATTTAACCATATTTTATTTTAGTACAACAAATGTGGAACATGAGAATATGAACCTCTAACTTCAAGTTAAGCGGTGTCAATTAATTTTGATAATATTTTTATAAATATTTGTTTGGGTTTCGTTGAATATTCAGACAAGTTGAACAATATTAATTATACTCTCACTCTCACATCATATAGCTTAAAATCATAAGACTTTCTTCTTTTATATATAATGTAGTACTAAAATTTATTGATAATCATTAAAAAAAATTGTCACAAAAAAATTGAGATAAAAATAAAATTATAGGAAGGGACTCAATATAAGTTTATGACAAAATTTGATACTATGGTTATTGTCAAAAAAATATTTCAATCTTAGAAGGACTGCAAGGCTTTTCCATAATAATAATAATAGAAGAAATAAAATTTTAGATTTTTAGATTTACTTTTATTTTCATACGTCAGCATATTCATAAATAAAATTAATAAATTTTATAAAATAATATTTATAAAGACAGCTAATTTCAATATGGACGACTTATAATTTAATAATTGATATTTATTTTATAAGACAATAAATGTAGAGAAACATTCTTCAAAAACCCTTTTTCGGAAAAGAACTTTATAATAAAAAATTAAATTAACCTTGAAAAACTAAGCTATAAACTAATGTCATAGGGTGGGAGAGTTGGATTTCCGACCTCAAAGTCAGTTGAGCTATAACTGAACCTCGAGCTCGATAGTACGAATACTAGGTCAATTGAACTATATTCTTGTTGGTATATCGTTTATTTTTACCAAACTAGAAAATGGAAAAGGCACTAACAATTTATCAAAGGAGAAAAAAAAACATTTTCTAGCAAATTATCAAGTAATGATGAGTAGTACACGTGTAGATATTTTTATTGATATTTTCATGTTTCCATGGATTCGATATCAACATGAAGGGTAAATCGATATTTTTATTTCATTATATTGTAAAAAAAATCCACGAAACAAGAAAATAAGTAACAAAATGTAACTTAATGTAAATATAATATAAATATTAGATATGTTAACTTGTTTAAAAATCATAAAATATTTATTTACTAATTTAAATTTGTTTTCTATTTGTTTTAATTTTTTTTTTATAATTTTCTAGAAATATTCATCGAAATCGACACTTCATCATTATTTCCATCGAAATTTTCGTAAAATTAAGACTTCAATATTTCCGTCGATATAGACATTTTAAATCTTGATGGTATGTACCTTTTTCTTTAAAAAAAAAAAAAAAAGAAAAGAAAAAAGAAAGACAAAAGGTAGAAACAACAAATGTATTAAATTACAAATTTGGTCTATTTGATTTAGAGAAAATTAAAATTTAGTCCCTATAATTTTATAAGTTAGAATTTCATTCCTATGATTTTAAGAATCACATAGGAGGGGTCTTAACTTTTATCAAATCACACAACCCTTTAAATCATATGAATTTTTAAAATGTCTCAAATCTATTACCTACCACTTTGAATGACCAAGCATGAGAATTTAGTTACTTAGGGTTTAAGCTAAGAGGGATGTTATATATGTATCTAACTCTTACCTGCACGTATGACAATCTATATATTTTGTACTTTGTTACTCTTCAAGATATATATAATAGAATAGTTTTTTATCTTCATGTTCGTGGATCTAGTTAACAATTAGGGATGGGCATCCATTGGTCGGGGTCAATTTTTCGACCAAACCACCATCGAACCGACTATGGTCAGTTTAGTAAATGTTCAAACCAACCTTGACCGTCAATGAGTAAAAGTCGATCAGTCAGTTTTGGTTGGTTTTATTCTTCAATTTTTTTTTTTTTTAATTTTTTCCAAACCGATACCGATCAACTCATCTTTTTTTCCAATCGACCGACTTCGATTTGGCCGATCAGCTTGGTTTTTCGACCTATCATGTTCACCCATAGCTAACATGTAGTTAGTAAAACACGTAAATCTAAGTGTTAGAACTTTTTGTTGAATTCTTTACTTATCAATTGATTCTATTATAAAAAAGAATAACTCAAACTTTCTCAAAATTATAGTAACTAAATATATAATTTAGTTTTAAAAAATATGAAATCAAGAAGGGATATGAGTTGTGAAAAATGCCACATAATCAAGCACAAAGATAGAGGAAGAGTTTTATCAGGTAGTATGTATCTCTCAAGCTACTATTGCTATAAAATCTTTGAGTTTGGGTATTAAAAAAATAAAAATGAAACTAGGAGATTTGATACATATGGCTAGGGTTAATCTTAAATATATATATATATATATATATATATATATATATTATATATAAAGTATTTTAAATAGTAAAAGTCTTGAAAATATTTTCAAATATAACAAAATGAAATATAGTAAAATGTCACTCTATTAGTAATAGACTTCGATAGACATCTATCATTGACACTAATAGATATTTATCGCGAATAGTTAGTAAAATTTTATTATATTTATAATTAAATTGGCTAATTTTCTTTATTTGAAAATAACCCTATATATTACCTACATATATATAATATTTTTAAAAAATAAGATCAGGAAATTCGGCCCTATAAATCATTGTTGTTGAATTGTCGTTTTCATTTCATTAAATATCAAAGATCCAGTTAGGAAAACTCACTTCACCCACCTTTTTTTTTTTGGAAAATGAAATAAATAAAATTAATTAATTTAAAAAAATAGATATACTATTGGGCCAAGTAGGATGAAAGAGACAAGTGGGAATTGACCAATTGGAAGCAGCCACATCAGATTTCATAGCTAACAAAATAAGACAATTTCAGAGTATATGTAGAAAATGACAGATCTATAAATTATGACGTAAATATTAATTTGATGTTTTTATTTGATAATTGACTCTTTTTATTATTTTGTATCCAAGGCTCGATTGTCGGCCATCCCAATTTGTTCTATTTAATTCAATTTTTAGAGGAAATGTCATTTTACTTTTACAAATAATTATATATAAACATGTAATTATTTCCCATTTTAAAAAAAATAAAATTGATTTGTGCTGCCAATCCAATCACGCGTAGATGATGGGAGACAGATTTATCAATTTTAGTATCTCAATTTTAAATGTCCAATGTTTGATATTTTGTTTTTTTTTTTTTAATAAATCTTAAATTTAATCATTCAAAACTATTTTTATTAATAATTTTCTTGTAAAAAAATTTGGTTTTTTTTTTATTTTCAAAATTTATATTCAAAATGTTAATAGATAAGAAAAAGGTTTTTTAAAAAAAAAAAAAAAAGATAAACTATGGACTAAAATTTAATATTGACTAAAAGTATATCCACTAAAATTGAACATTCCAAAATTTAGGGACTAAAATGGTATTACAATCTTTGATTAAAAAACTATTTCGAGATTTTTGGATTAGTACAATGAGAAAATTCGAACCACAAGCCTCGTGGTTATTAACAATTCATGTGTCAATTGAACTATGTTCATTTGGGGAACTTTAAGATATATTTATAAAGAATATCACGCACATCTTCTCACTTTTGCACATATACTAACTGCTAGATCAATTTTCATCTTTTATTTTAATATAAAAAAGATGTTTTTGGACCGATTTGAAAGTTTTCAAAAGTAATTTTTTATACAAATTTCAAATTTTCAGAATAAAAAATGACAAAACATCTCAAGTCTAAGAATATAAGTGAAACTTATCTTAAAGTTCGTGGACATTTTGTATAATTTAACTTTAGGTTATGTTAGATAACAATTTCATTTTAAGTTTTATGTTTTAGAAAATCAAGTTTGTTTTCTTTTAATTTTTCAATTATAGTTTTTATATTTATTAAAGAGACACTTGAATTCCTAGTCAAATTCTATAAATAGAAATATTAAAAAATCAAAAGTTATCAAACTAGTCTTAATTATCTAATTTTTTTCACACAAAATAATTCATCAATAACTCATAATAAAAGATCGAACCTAAATTCATTTATTGTCATAAAAAAAACCATATATTTCATAAATGAGTGTGTCAACAAAGGGTAGAAATATTTTTTTCATCATTTTAACTCAAAATTCATTGATTCTCCCAAAAAAAAAAAAAAAAAAAAACATTGTCAATTCATTCATTGCAAGAGTCAATATCATTTGAGAAGAAAGATTTTTTTTTTCTCCTTAATCAATTGTCAATTCCACTCATTTGTCATATGGTTTATCCAAAACTTCATCAAATTATAGCTAGAAAAATAACTAAGTTAAAATAAACATTAAACTAATCATTAATATTTCACATTTGTAATTTTTGTTTTGATTTTTAAAAAATAATAATTAGATGTAGACTATGTTGCACCTAATTTCATACTCTCATTCCTCTACATGCACAAAAAAAATAATAAAAAAATATATTTAAAAAAAAAACTGCTACATGATAGTTTTTTATTTGATAGTTGTCTGGACCGTACAGACATAAGTATAGTCCAAACAGTACCTAAATACTTTTCGATATTTAAATTAGTTTTAAAACTTCAATATTGCCATCACACGTCAAATATTCTAAACTATCCCTAATCCGACTTTTTAATGATACTAAACCCTAATATAAAGGAAAAACATCTATAGATGATTGATGGTGAATTTTGAATTTTGAATTGTTTACCAACAAATGGTAAAGAAGATAATAGGAGTTTTTTTTTTTGTTTTGTTTTTTTTTTTAGGCAGACACAATAGTTTCTTTTTGTAGTTGGATGCATGAGAGAGTAACTACAAAAAATAGTATTTCAAATTTATATACAACAATTATTAGAGAATATTCAGATTTTAAAATCTATATCCAACAATTATTAAGATAAGTCGGCTATAATTTGACGGTCTCGTTATTTATTTTTTTCTTTTTTTACCATTGGGATTTGATGGAGTTGACTTTTAATTAAATTATAGAATTAAATGATACCAACCAAACTTTGATTTAGGATAAGTTTGAAGGAGAAGATTCATAGGGGACCGCTAGTGTGCTTTGTGTGGAAGGGCATTTTTGTTTCTTTTTATTTTCCTTTTTTTTTTTTTTTGGTTGAAATTATTAGAGAAAAAGTAGATTAATAATTTATACCCTTACATTCAAAGAATTAATTCAAAACATGAAAGTTAATATCAATGTTTAAATTATCAATTTCATGAAAATATTCGATAAAAATATCAATATTATGTCTTAAGTTTAGGATATTTTTTAAAAATCATTAAAAATCAAAATTTAAAACAAAAATATAAATAAATTAATAAACCTTTTATATTTTTAAATGAGTTAAAATATCTTTCATAATATTATGGTCATGTTAGGTTACATTTTGTTATTATTTTCTAAAATATTTTATTGTAGTAGAATTAAAAAATTTAAACTATGAAAATAGTTCATAGATAAAAATAAACAAATCAATAAATCAATATTATTCTCATCTAAAAAACAGTTACGATCTTGTAACTTAGTTGAGATGACCTGGTGTATCTACTAATCCCTCTAGACCTAATACTTTATTTAAAAAAAAATGGCCCCAATTAAATTAATTATAGTTATTATAATATTTAATTTCAATCATATGCGTGTTATTAAACCAATCGGATAAAGTAAAATTAAAATTCAAAATATAAATGACACCAAAAAAAACAAACAAGGGAAGAAAAAAACAAGTTGAATGATTAAAAAAGCCACCGAAAAATAGTTATATGATAATGAAGTAAATAATTAGTATAGTTATGATAAACATGTAATGAATTTTTCATATTTATATTTTAATAATATCATAATTTTCAATAATTCATTATTCATAAGAATTGGTGGTTCATTAATCATATTTGAAAACCTATAATTTTGAAGGGCCAGATTGGTAGGCTAAAAAAATTGTATGAATATGTACATAAATCTATCCAAACTTTAACTATCTTTTTAATTACAAACAAAAATATAACACACAATGTCAAAACTAATGATCTTTCATTACAATTTAAATATTTAAGGGATGGTTGGCTCCTAAGATAATTAACCTCTAATATATAACGTATGAGATTACAAAATCTTAATTTGAATCTCGAGTTTAAATGGGGAAAAGTATAAACCTAAGTTTTTTTTTTAATATTATAAAATTAAGTTTAAGTAACTCGTTTTATTCATACATCTTTTAATTTAGAATAAATAAACATATGTCGTCTTAACAGGCATTATGAACATATAGTTTAACTTGTATTATTGATTTCGAGGTTAAAAAATTCAATTTTTACACATTTTCTAACATAAATTTAAGTATTTAATCTACTCATACATGAATTAAACTTTACTCATGTATCTTAGCACTCCTTAAATATTTCTCTTTAAACACATAGATATTGTGTTTTGAACGATAGTGAGTGTTTTAAGCTAATTAAATTTAAAACACCTTTTGAGTTTGATTAATATTACAAAATTGTTTTGAAAATCATAAAAAAATGTTTAAAAAGAACATTAAGCTCCATTTAATAATTATTTAATTTTATATTTTTAGTTTTTAAAAATTAAGCTTATAAAGCATATTTGTACTTATTGATTTCTTGTTATCTACGTTTTTTAAGAGGGTTCGAAAATCAAGCTAGATTTTGAAAATTAAAAAAAAAAAAAAAGCAACTTAGGACTTAGTTAGAGAATTTGGATTCTATTTGATGTTTTCAGATTCACTAAATTCAGTAAATATGTGTTTGGCAAACAACTCGATTCTATTTCTAAAAACTATTTTCGAGTTATGTGTTCCAAATAGTGCAAATTATGAAAACAACATTTTTAGTTTTAATTGTATCCAAATTTTGATTTTTAAATCATAGCAAAATTTTATTAAATAAAGATAAAACATTTAGAAATATAATATATCAGGTTATAAACTCAACTCATTTTTTTTTAAAAAAATATAATACGTATTATATAATGTATTATAAGTTATAGAATATTACAAAATAATAATTATATAATTTTTTTTAACATAATCATATTCATAAATCAATTAATAATAGTTTATTGTCAACTAAATATGGGTGGGTAACTACAACTAATTATAAATATATCGTATCAAACACGTTTTTAAATAATTATTTAAATTAGAATCTAACTTTTGAATCTACTACCAAACACATAATTGAAAATATGAAATACAATTTTATTTTCTTTAAATCTCTTATTTTCAAATTCTCCACCAAACAGATCCTTATAAACTAGTTTTGTTTTTTGATTGCCAAAGAATTCAAATGTTTACATTTAAAAAAAATGAAAATCGTATTAAAAAGTTGTGAAAAACAAGCATAATTTTCAAAAATCGAAAAGTTATTATTAGAATATTTAATATTATGTTATCTAAATGATGTGTGTACAATCTCATTAAGGCCTTTAAGCCTTTGTCTTGGCTAGTATTTAAAGTTGTTCTAACCTTAGTGTAGTTGAAACCCTAATTCAATATACAAAATCTATGTTATTCTCTTTTAGCTATCAAACAGTGTCTGAATAATATATTTTTCATATATATATATATTCTTAATTTTAAAAAAATTATCCCAAACTTCCTAAAAAAAACTGAAACTTCGAGGAAAACAAATTGAAACATTAAGACAATTTTTATGGGAAGAAAAGGAAAACATGGGAAATAAGTATTGGAAATGGAAATAGATCAAATTCTATGAATCTAAGCCTAAGCTATTCAAATAAATCTAGTCAATAATAATATATATATTTCATATTTAACTTTAAAAAAGAATAAATAAATAAATATAAATAAATAAAATAACAGGTTCATGCGTGTGGTTTTCATCACTATTGCTACAACTGGACCAAGTCTTTCTGCTTTGACGTACGAAGATTTAAATGTTATATAGTTGGATTTACACTTACTTTGTCTGCTTTTCAAATTTTCTATACACCTCTTGTAAAATATACTAATATACTTACATATTAATCCATACGATGTATAAAATCGACTATCAAAGAAGAATTGAGAATCTTTACATGCTCGTTTTATCCTTAGTCGGTATTTTGTCCACTACATACCCACTTTACATGCTCATTTTAGTAGTTTCTATTTTGTCCTTTGTAATTACCGTTATTGAAATTGAAGTGATGCGACTTTTTTGTGTATGGATGTGATCTAGACATTGAAATTTTGTACCCTTACAAATTTCATAAACTTCTATTTTGTCTTTTTCTCTGTAATTTTTCATGTGTTTTGTATGTGCTATGAGCAAGATGTGCAAAATCGATGTCAAATAGAATTTTCAAAAAAAAAAAATTATGAAAATTGTTATAATTAATTTTTTTTTACAATATATAGGGTGAGAAAATCGAACTCTTTAACTTCGAAATTGATAATATAGACACTATGTTACGTGAGTTATGCTCATTTTGGTAATTGCTATAATTATTTTAAGAAGCGTTGATGGTGACTTAATCATCATTTCTATAAATTAAGATAACGTTTGGATTATGTTATAAATGTTTGTGCGAGAGTTGAATTTTTTTTCTTTATAAAAAGGAAATAGTTACAAAATAATATAAAGTTTATGAATATTTTGATGTGAAAATAAAAGTTTTTGGTGGTAAAAGAAACAAATCTCACATCAATTCAATTTTGATGTAAAATGATAGGAATTTTAATAGAAAAAGTTTAAATGAGGTTAAAATAAATATAGATTCTTTTTATGGTTTGTTCCAAATTATATTTCTTTAAAAATGAAAGTTTGAATTTAAAATAAACTGAAAATATAGAAAAGTTGAAAATTTAGAAAAAGTAGCACATTGTAAAAATTCATCCTTAGTCAGAAATAACATCGGTGTATGAACTATAAAATTGTGTAATCAAAACTATAAAATTGAAAAAAACTTGAATTAAGCTAAATAGTTCATTACTAAAAGAATCAATTTTGCCAAATGGGGCAATAGAATTTTCTCTACCGAAATTTCAAGATTTGATTAAATTCTCCACCACCACCATGTTATGAATTGGTATTAGATATGTTTGAGTAAAAAATTCACAACAAAGAATTTTCTTCTTTTTTAGCTCAACAGTGGAAGTGAAAATTCAAATCTCTAGAGTTTAACTTTAGAAGAGATAGGACTTAATTAGTTGAATTATAATTCAATATTTTTACACCATGTTTGGTTTTGAAACTTTTTTTTTTTTTTCTAAACTAGTAACTTGTGTCTATCTCAATCTTTTTCTTTTAAATAATAATAAGAATACTTAAAATATAACTTCCATTCCTAACCATTATCCAGTTCTTTTAATTTGGTGCTTCATTTTCTTCTTTTTAAATATCCTCATAACTCAAATTTTTATGGTTAAAAAGTTACTTTAGTTCTCTAAATTTTGATAGGTAAATATTTCGCCCTTCAACCTATACATAATTTAATGTATGTACTTCTAAATTTGTAACCATTTAGAACTTTAATAAATATCAATTCAATATTTATACTTTAGCATCCGTAACAATTTAGTTCCTATGATGAAAATATTATTAAGACTTAATGAAATTTTTTACACATGATAAATTGATTAAGAATCAAATTTGTATACAAATTGTAGAAAAAAAATTGTTACATAATCAAAATTAACAATTAAAAACTTCCAAACATTAAAACAATTAATTATGTTTAACTAATTGTTATGTTTTAATGTTTAACTAATTGTTATGTTTTTGCACTAGTAAAGTTCAATTAGTTAAGACATTGTTTATTTATCCTAAAAATCAAATGGCCAAACACACACTTTATATTGAACTGAAAGTCACTTTTTAGAATGGTACTGGCTTATAACTGCCATAAAAATGTAAAACATACCAAACTAATGAGGGGACTAGAAAATTATAATGTTTCTATTTATGTTCAACTATCATAATGCAACTAAATTGGTTGAGACATTACTGTATATTTATCTTAAAAATCAAATGGTCAAATACACACATTTATATTATTGAACTAAAAGCTACTTCTAAGAGTAGTAATTATAGAAATTTTTCTAATGCTACGGGAGTACCATACTCTCTCCTTGTTCACACTATAAATGTCTTCATAAATATTTTTGGACCCCACCTTAATGCCGGTGAGTCTCACTCTATTTTTAAAAGTGTATCAACGTGGTACATAGTGATTAAAAGTAATGTAAAAAATTGTACATAACATTGTAGTATAAGAAATTTTCCTTAGTACTTAGCTTATAATTGCCATAAAAGCATGAAACATACCAAGCTATTATTTGACTTTCAAGGCCATTGTAAACCGTAAAAGAATTGAAGTCGGCCATGCAATTAATTATTTTGTACAAATTGGTAAATTTGTGGTTTCAAATCAAAGTGAAATTTAAGACCCATAAAAAAGAAGTTTTGCTCGAGTCAATTAATGTTGACTTATTCACTCTTATGACCTATTTGAGGTACTTCTGACTTATAGGTCTGAATCTCACTCCCTTATTTAAAATGGCAATATCATAAAATAGATAAATAATTTCATTGACTTGTCACAACATAATTAATGAGTCCATACCAAGAGAAGTTAATGAAAATGGGGTCATTCCAAACACACAAAAATGTAAAGGTACAATACTCATAGAGAAAGAGCCATAGTTATTCATTTATTTATTTTACGAACATTAATATATTGATATCACGAAAATATATAACAATCTTTCTTAAACAAGATCTGTTCTATATGTTGTATATATGTGTCCTTGAATTCTAAAAGATGTCACAAAAATATATAATGTCTAAGTAACTCACATTTACAACTAAGATGAGGTTCAAACCTACAATCCAATAATGACTACTTGAACTACATTCAAGTTAAATTGGCTAATGTTGTTATTACCGATAATGAAATTTAGATGTGAACATGAATACTAATCAAAGTTGGGAGGATGAAAGGTAAAAGTTTTGAATGGAAACGGAGAAGGTATAATAATAAAAGCTTTGGGACCAAAAGCTAGTAGAAAAATAGACAAATAGGGAAGCTTTTCATTCATAGCCATAGGTGATAGGGTACATGGTACATGTGAACAAGTTAGGTATTTCGCTATTTCCCAAGTGGCAATAATGCAAGAAGGAAGAAGGTGGGTGGCATGGAGGAGATTGGAGGGGACCTTATTTGCTAATTCCATGGACCAATTCCAGGATGTTGAGGTGACTCAGTCAGGTGAACCTTCACGGCTAATAAAAGTATAACCTCTTTAATTGGTACACAAAAGGCAGGAGGAGAAAAACAAAAACTACTTCACTCCCTATGCCCCTACTACTCTACATTCAATACAAACAAATATCATACCCAAACTCACGTTGAATAAATCAAATATCGATCAATACACATCAAATATGAACAAAGTTTCACACGTTTCAAATACGGGTATACATCGGTTTTGTTTATATTTGTTACATGATTTACATAAGGCAAAATCATACTTTCGTTTGCTATACTAAAAAAAATCTTATTTCAAAACTAATTCAGAAATTTATACTAATATGAAGTTCAATTACCAAATCGATCATCACTCAAGACATCAATTACCTATTGAGGATCCTACACTAGGAAAATCAAGGGACCTCACACTCTTTATAAAATAGATGGACTCCTATGTTATCTAATATGGTAGTAGAGAGCATGAAACTTAAATATGTATTTGATCTAATAAAAGAAAAATTGAAATCCGATCCAAGAATGGGGAACTCAAAAGAGGCACCATCTTGAGGAGGTATGTTGAGAATCTCACGTTGGAAAAATCAAAGGACCTCGCACACTTTATAAGATAGATTGCCTACTTCTCTCATTATCAACTAGTTTTGAGATGAAATCTTATGTTATCTAATATTATCATCCCAAAGGTCAATGATTTGATCGTCGTCCATGACAAGACTCAAAAAAAAAAAAAAAAAAAAAGGAAAAATGGATGTGAAGTTATTGCATTGTTAAATTTTTAAAGAAAAATAAGTTTAGAAAAGTTTAAAATCCATATATAGTCTAAGGAGAGGGGGAAAAAAACAACTATGATATAGTGTCTTTTTGGTTATAGTGTGATCCAAAGCAATGAAGAAAAGTGCGTCGCAAAAATTCAAAAACTTATCCAAAGTTTTAGTGAATTAGATAGAGTTGCTGGATGCATATCCAAAAAGAGGAAAGAAAGAGGAAGGGAAAGGGAAAGGGATAGGGGAAAGGCAAAAGGAAGTGAATGGGTTGAAAGATTGAAGGTGGTCCAATTGGGGCAAAGAGGGTGTGTCTTTGTTAAGTTATGGTCCCAAACCACAAAGGAAGAGAAGGGAAGACCTATGATTTGGAAGCACTTGAGGCAGCTTATTGGAAGAAGCATTTTGGAGAGTGTCAAAATGGCATGTGAAGTTCTCATGGGTGGCCAAATACTGTTTTCATTCTCTTCCCCTTAGTGAATCCAACTATGTATGTGACCTTGATTTCTTTAGGTACTTGTCACTGTTCATTTATTAGGTGCATGAGTATATCCAGGTCACCTTTCGCTCATTCATTATTCCTCTCACTTCTTAAATCTTTTTTATTTCCATTTTGTTGTGTCAATTAAATACTATAAATTTTTTAGGGTGATAATCATGCACATTTAAATTGAGATGTTATTTGAGCCCAAGCAAAGCTTAATACTCTATTTTAGATGGACCAACTACTAGTTTGTGATTAGTGTAATCATTTAGTTGAAAAGGGAGAGAATTTTGCTTGATTTTTACTGATAAATTAATATCCCCCACTTTTCGATTAGACCCGTCATTCTGTTTAGAAGTTTTCATAATCGTGTTTTGGATTGGTAGTTGCAAAGATTAATGTATTTGTCTAGTCATTTAAAGTCTCTTTTCAACTAAAGATCTCTCGGTGGAATTTAGGGCCTATTTTGAATGACTTTTCAAGTGCTTAAAAATACTTTTGTAAGCACTTGAACATCATTCCAAACAAGCCCTTAATCACACGATCTAGAACTAGTACTCTTTCTGTTCTTGATTCATTTAAACTTAGATCTAATGAGTAACGTGGACCCTATAAAATAAAGACCGTTAGAATTTTCGTCATGGATTCTGGAATGTTTTTCAGGATAAAGACTACTTTCATATGGACTCCAAGGTATAAAAAGTCCAACGTCCACCAATGGACTTACTTGGTCTTGGGCTTCCTTAGGCAAGATCAGGTGCAACAGCATGGCATAGATGGACCAAGACATCAGTTCAAAGGCCCATGTAGCAATGTGGGCCATATTCATGGACCCAAATTGGCTTCAAACGACGACATGAAAGTGGTTTATTTGAACCGATTCGGCAATCCCCAGACATATCGATGAAAATGCAGGTAATCATTCAAAGTTTAGTAGTACCTGGAAAGGATGGAAGAATCTTATTGCATGGTTTGTTGAGTATCCATGTCTTCGAAACCACAATCCCATGCAAGATTTTCTCCTACAATTCAAGGATAAAAGAGTAAGGAAACAACGTGGACCCATCGTTTATGCTAAGTAAATAATTCTCCGCTGCTTATTAAAATATGTTCGAGCAGTAAATCTACACCACACCAACTTATGCAGGCTTTCGTTAGAACACGTGGGTATAAACCGATGTATTTTTTAGTTCAACAACATTTGCTTCTTGGTCGAATGCATATGTGTTAACCAATTGACCAGTTAGAGCTTGAGGGAATCCTCATCACTGTATTTCCAATGAACCAAACTAAACACTCTTTTTTCTAGATAGCCTACAAGGGCAAAAAAATGGTTATTTGTCTTTCTTTAGACAGAAAGGTACATTTCAAGCCCCAATATCAGCCATCTGATAGCAATTTTTTATTCCAGAACAGAAGATAAACAGAATATAAGACGAATTACTATATACAAAAGATATTATCTATCTGTATAGAAAATTGTAGACCAAAATTGCCAGGTATAATCTAGAATACGAAATTTAGGTTTGTCTAGTTTTGTTCAGCTTTGCAACTCCCTCCTATTTTTCGTTTATAACATCTCCAGATTCTCATTCCCGATCCCAGAAGAATGACAAACAAAATGTCAATTACCAAGAAATTACAAAGAACGGTGCAACATGTACCATGTAGTTTCAAAAATCTGTTAAACATGGTATTTATTTACACAACTATCTAATTTTGTTCATGAAAAAAATAATAATAATAATAATAATAATTAACAGCATCAATTCTTCAATCCAAAAGGTAAAGGAAATATAGTCATTATACTTCGAAGCATAGACGTAAAGATTAGTTTACCAAGAATAGACAATCTGCGTACCCATAATAACTGTTTCACTAGAAGAAAGCATCAAATCTCTCATTGGAACTTGTTTTCCCCAATTTTTTTGGCTGTAAAACCTGTTGAAAGAAATTCAAAAGGAGGCATGGAACCGAACTCAATGACGCTTCTATTAAATCAACATTTCATGCTTTGGGCTGAATTACATTTTCACAAAAAGTAATGTCAATGGAGTGGCGTAAGAATATAGATTCTCATTTGAGTTAATGATGATCTAATGTAAGAAAGATGCCAGCCGTGGATCCGTACGATATGGAAGACCGCTTCGAGCACCCAAAGCACGACAACATCCAGCAGCCTGCAAATAAAATTTAACGATGAACATAGCTCAACTGGTCAAGGCAGAGAATCAAATCCCCTACTTTCATATATTTTTTAACTAAAAAAATAAAAATAAAAAATACATTAAACAAATAACTTACCACTTGGGCGGAAAATGGCAATAACTTCTCTGGTGGCATGTTGGCACATAAGGCTGGAATTAAAATGAAAAGCATAAATTCATACTAAAGCTCCCGTATTAAACAGAGAAAAAAACTGCATGACTATTGAGGAGGATGTTAATTAAGCTAGAAATAAAGACAAGTAAAAATGTATATAAAGAATTCTTGAATGAACAATTGTATGCCATGCGATTCATTCTGAAATAGTTAGCAAACTTTCTGCATAAAAGCGGACAAATGAAATTGCAAGCTGAACTCTAAAGAACAAAGCAGCCGCTAGAAAATACAAAGATAACAAAGTTATCAGATAAAATTGTTCAAAATTGTTCATATTACGAACCATAGAGAACTGCTCCAACGAATGCATCTCCAGCACCAGTTGTATCAACAATCTCAGACTCCGATATTTTTTCAGCTGTCCCGAGCAACAGCCTGCCACAAACTGTCCCTATCCCCTTGGCTCTCAACTTGGCAACTGGCTGAAAAAGATGAGGACGAAATATAACCGAACATCATTACATCCTCAAATGTAAAAGGATATAATCTCTTGGACTCATAACAACTATGACTCAACCACAGATATTAATGTGATCGTTAAGTTGGCACTTATATACACAGCTTGCAAACTCCAAATTTATCAATCCTCTCCGATAATTCCTATGCTCAACCCAAGCTTCATACTGTTCAATCAATATTATAATAGTGTAGATTCTTACAAAAAGTTCCATATATCCCTCAGATAATTTGTACAAAATGATTCATCCTTTTTATACCAGAGAAAATGAAATGATTACATCTGTCAACTATTCATTTTTCTTAAAATTGTTACAAACAGGTTCCATCTTCAATACCAACGTAACAACATCAGTAGGAAGCCTCACAGCTTTTGATCCAACAACATACTACATCCAAAACAATGCAGGGCAGACAGACCTTCAAAATTATCTTCTCTTAAAAGTCTAGGACCTAGGAACAAAAATCCACCCTACAAACGTTAGCAAGTGCTTCCCATTCCCTTTCTTTACATCACAATTTCTTGATGATCAACAGACATTAATCCACAAGGATCGTTATAAACCATAACATTTTAATGGTACACTGCACAAAAGGTATAAACAGCCAATCGTTTTATCAAGGACTGCAATAGAGTTGAGCAAACGCCAAAATAATGATTAAAAATAAATTACCGATGATACAGAAGCTGGAACATTAATATTCTCATCCCTTCTGCTCTGGACCACTTCAAGTAAGCTGTCTACTTCAAACTCTTCCATCTGATCAGATGTTTCTGCCAGAAACAGAGAAAATACCTGTAAATTTTAAATATAAATTAAATTCATAAAATTTTGTACCTAACAAGATCCATCCTTAGAGGGTGAACAGCATCATACAATGCCAACGGTAAAGTAGAAAGTTGATCATAAAAACTCACCAGCAGCACTTCTTTCGAGCATTATGCATCCATTTTCACCCAAGGTGACGATCACGAATTTGAGTTTCGGAAGTCGCAGAAGCATGGAAACAAGTGCAGATGGAATTGATGGTGCCTCTGTCCATTCCTGTCCATTAAATAACGTTTCTATAATTTACCAACAGAAAACATGAGCCCCTATACATAAAATATTCCACAAACAACTTCAGACATAAAGATGAATAGAAAGAATGAAAAAAGAACCGAATCTGTTCTATAGATTGTACAACTATATCTTTGAGTTCCAACAAGAAAAAAACATAATTTTAATACAAATTCAAACATACATACTACAAGGTTATAATAATTATATAAACTAGTCAATGAAAAAACCAATCATATCTTGCTTACACGTGGCACCAAAAACTCTCAAACAAACACACAAGTTACATGAGGCATAAGCAGCTCTACAAGTATGCATGATGATTAATAAAGACAAAGGGATCAAAATAGAAACTTAAGATCCAATATAACAAATTTAAAAGTTTTAAAGATATTCAGAGTAATAAGTACGGATGAAGTTCAATTTCCCAACAGGAAAATTTTAACGTGTAGGAGAATTTAGAAAGCAAGGAATGAAGAAAGAACACTTGCCTGTGGAAATCTCGTTGAGCAGACAACATAACTGGCAAATAACAGGAGATCATCCAGACCTTCCCTTTTCCTTTCTGCATCGATCAACATAGGTATATTCTGCCGAGCTGCCTGTGCAGTAAAAGTAAAATTAATATCCCTTACAACATGGAAAAAAAGGAGATGGTTAAGAACAAACAACCAGTTCATTGATGTTTGGAAAGTGACTAAGAAAAAGCCAAAAGCTGAAAGAAGAAAAGTGTTGAATTTCTTTTGAATTTTTAATCTGGAAAGGGAACACAGAAGTCTGGCTCTTAAAAATCAACATAAAAGAGTAAGCTCAAGACATGAGCGCAGAATTTGAAGCATCAAAGCAACTTTTGATATTTTTACCTCTTGTGCAACAAGCAAAGCAGTTTCATGCAATCTTACGTCAAAATATACAAATCTAGCCCCATCTAATGCAGACAGCAAGCTTGATCGCGAGAGGTCATCTGGCACCATAGGAGGAGATCCTGGGGTGTGGATGCATGTACGAGTGTGCCTAAAAAAGTTTGCCAAGGTAAATGAATTGTGAGATGATTGTGTGTATGTACATTCCTTATAATTTTATTTTGTGCATTCTGTCTCAGAAATTATAAACGTCAGAAGACTTCCCCTGAAAGATCAAGATACAAAAAATTCCTCAATAGTCAATACTAAAATGTGAGATTGAGACTATAACAAGACTGTATAATAGAACGTATACGTTCTTTACAATCCACAACATCATTTCAAACTCGACACATGATTTAAAAGGCTCATGCCTCACAACAAGCAAACATCCACGAAAAGACACTCATGCCTTTTTTTCTTTTAATAAGAATTAAGAAACCAAACTTCATTGACATAGGTGAAAGGATATACAAGGGCAATACTAAAACAAGCCAAAAACAAGACAACCCTCACGCCCAATTACAGAGTAGAGAAGCATGAAAATGCAAATGCTTACGTTTTATTATCCACAATAATATAGGTAAATGGTGAAGTACCCCCTTCAGAAACCTGAGAAAACACATAAATTCACAAATATGAAACTCATAGGAAATCACTAAAGATCCCATCACGAAGAGAGAGCAGGTATTCTTACAGATAGAAAATAGTAGGAAAAGATGAAATATTAATAGCAACACATCTATATTGAACAGAAAATTCTACATTTTATGTTTTAACATAACAAATGTGAGTATGGAAATTTGAGCTTCCAACTTTAAGAGAAAAATAGATGCAAGATATAAATTTCACTAAAAAAAAGAACTAAACGATAATTAAATATTTTATAAGTAGTAGGTAACCAGCTTTATAATGTCCACAACTGTTAATTAAAAGTACATACTAAGAGAAATTTGCAAAGTGGAAAGTTCTGAAGTCATTCAGAATGTCAAACCTCAACATATCAACGAAGATCATTAAGCAATTGAATAGTAAGAAGTAACTAAATTTTACTTGAACTAGTAAATGCACTTAACGCAGGTTTCAGCACACAAAATTTAACTTTACGTCCTTTAATGTTTCCGTTCACCCTCAGACCCTCAAATTCTCACTACATTCTTGCTTCACTTCTCCGTAAAAACATACATTGGAATTAGAATTCAAGACCACAGAATGTGTTTTGCTTGTTTCTTGATAACTCACAAACACCAAATAATGCATTAAGCATGGCCCTTGTATTCCAAAAGATAACCATTAGCATTAGACTTTATAGTCTGTAGATGAACATCCATCACCATTACACTAGCATCAGCAAAAAAATAATAATAACAAACATGACTTTTCCCAATTTTGATGCCCTCAGTTTGTCCCCTTTGCCATGGTAGTGGGATTACCTCTATCATATTCTCTTTGGCTGCGCTTATTTGCAAAATTGTTGACACAAACTGCTGTCAAAATTGTTAATACTATTCTCTTCTTATTTAAAGGAAAATATTCTTCAGCTTCTCCTCGGACTTCAAATGACTTTGGAGCCTCACTAATTATGGATCAATGTGATTAAAGCTCTCCTTTCATAATTATGGATGGAAAGGAATCTAAGAGATTCTCGAGAGCAAATACCTTCCTTGGCTTGATCGTTCTGAGTTTGCAAAATTGAAAGTCTACCCCCGGTACTCTCCCTCCAAGTCTTTTTCTATTTTTTCTTTGTTAAATATTAATTTGAATTGGGATGCCTTTATTTTCCCCGTGTAGTTATTTTGTTTTATTTTTGTCTTTATTCACTCCCTTCTAAAGTTCATATCTTTTGAACATCCATCTCATTTCATTTCTTAAATGAAGGTCTTGTTTCTCGTTATAATAATAATAAGAAGAAGAAGAATTTTTTTAAAAAAATGAAAAGAAAAAAAATTAAAAAGCGTACAGCAAGTACAAAATACAAAAACAAGGGCAGTATTGTCAAGATAATACAGAAGTCAATTATGATGATGTAAGTCATAAATACTTGAAATTGTGTATTATGAAGAGCTTACTACAAGAAAAGATGTATCTATGCCATCAGCTTCTAGCTCCTCAATTATGCTCCTTCCTTGACTATCATCTGCAACCTACAATTTTATCATGGATGAAAATGTTACAAACTTTATTCAAAGGAGACAAAAACAGCAATATATAGACCAGTTCCATTTAATACTTAAAAGTCGGGCTGGAAAGGAAAGATTCCATGGATAAAGAGCAACCTTGGAAATTATCCTTGGTGTTAAACCCAACCGAGCTGCGGAAGTTAAAGCATTCCCTACATTTCCTCCACCTTGCACCTAAGAAGAAGTCATCAGCTACAGGTTTTCCAAATGGTTACAATAAATAGAAACTACAGTCTTCTTGTTGTAAGAACACATTTCATTAAATTAGCTAAATTCATACAGATAATAATGTATAGTATTCAATACAATTGAACTTGAAGCCAAGACAACTCACAATATTATTGTTGGGAATTTAGAGACATTTTCAAATCTTACTTAAAATTTCCATTCCATAGGATAAAGCAGTACACAAATAAAGTAAGCAATTTAAAGGAGACAAGATAGGAATAAAGAAATAACACTCTTGAGTTCATACTATTTCACCCCAAACTTTGGGCTATTTTCAGCCTTCTCCAACTACAGATTCTACAGAAATCGATGAAGATTACAAGTGGGGCAATCTCACAAATGTTCCTCTCTATTTTTCTCGTAAAAATTTAAACTCTAAAACACCCTCAAAAGCCTAGCCATCACTCCCTTTTCTTACAAATAAAGAATGAAATGGATTTTGTCATGCTATTGCACCATGTCACTTTAGTGTAGCACCATTGCACTTCCTTCTCAAATTCATGACTCTATGTTGTGCTGCAGCAATGTTAATGTTTCTTTTCTCCCCATCCCCATTTCCTTTAATCTGGACTTTAAACAGATCAATGAGCGGATCTCTAATTAAGCCATATAGATGATGGACAAATCTCAACTGTTATATTCTAAGTTCTACTCCAAACACATTCACTTCCTAATGCTCTGTTGGTCCAGATATCATATGGTGGGAGTAAATGAATTAACAAAAGGTATGCTGAGTAGTTCAAAACAATATTTCAGTAAAGAGGGGTCTTAAAAGCGCAAAAGAAACTTGACGTCTATCAGAACTTGAGGAATTTCACATGGCAAAAATTAACAAGAGTTGAACTGAAAATATTCCAATTGTCAGCAATGTCGAAAACTTGACATAAAAAAGAAAAGTGAAAAAAAAAAATGACCGTTTAATAAATCCTCATCCGAATCGATTCAGTCAACGCTGAATCTTTTCATCATGAGCAAAGTCTACATATCATTCATACACAGC
Organism: Benincasa hispida; assembly: GCF_009727055.1. Lineage (NCBI taxonomy): Eukaryota > Viridiplantae > Streptophyta > Magnoliopsida > Cucurbitales > Cucurbitaceae > Benincasa > Benincasa hispida. Next base: position 2,983,971 of record NC_052353.1, read on the forward strand.
ACAAGTTCAACAAATGCTTAATACATAGCTAGGCAACCACAAAAAAAGAAACTGATGTCTCGATCGTATCGCTAACAAGAAGAAAGCACACCTTTAAGCTTGTGGTTCTAATTTTGTCGTCAGGATTTGGATAAGAAGCCACTGCAGCCAAAAAATCAACAGAAGTAGCACCAACACCAAGCTGCAAAAACACACCTAACCATTCAATAACTTTCAATGATTCAAAAAGTACACATATGGAATGATTTATGTCAATAACAGAGCCAGAGCAGTCGAGCATTGCAAGGAAATAGAGAAAGAAACTCACAACCACACGATTTTCAGGAAGTGAAATCGGAACGGAGGAGGAGGTTGAGGAGGACATTTTCGGCCTGAAATCAGAATATGCAGAAAGAAACAGCTGAAATTGTAAAGAATTAGTTTGGATTTGATCGGGAAAATGTGAGTGGAAGTAAGGGATTGCAGGAGAGGGAATGCAAACCTGGTTGATTTGGAGAACCGAAGAAAGGTTGGAGAAGAATGAAGAAGCGTTTTGCTTGAAATGAAAGCCTGCAATGGCGTCATCTTGTTTATGGGTGCAGAAGAACCGGCGCCGAGGTGATTGCCTCCCCCTCTTCGCCACCCGTCTCTTCTGTTTTGTTTTCACTTTGGCTTCACTTTTTTTTCTTTTTTTTTCCGAATAAATTTAAAATCTATATTATCCACAATATTTAAAATTATAACCGTTTATATTTTCGAGAAAATTTTGAAAATTTAAAAATAAATAAATAAATAAAAGTTCAGAAAAGGATGTCTAAAATAATTTATAGAAAAGTTAGGCACTTTAAATCATGAAATTTGTCATTTAATTTATGTTCGCATTAATAATAATTCTTTTTATTAAATTTTTTTTATGAAATAATAGAAATTTCGATGTCCAATCTATTGAGATGTGAAAATTTTAGATATGTCAGATAGAAATTCAACGTGTCGTGGAAATTAAAATGATATTTTTCATTTTCATTTACTTGTTTAAATTTTGATTTTTATTTACATAATTCAAAATTTTATACTAAAGAATATTAATACTTAAATTCAAATAAACAGTTGTTTAAGTAATTATCTTCTAATTCAATGTTTTTTAAAAACAACATTTAAATACTTTTAAAATAAATTAAACGTGTCTCCAATTCAAATCCACGTCATGTAAATAGTTGTATGATCTAATCGAGTGTCATGTCCACCCTTCATTAATTTTTGGTCTACCCTATTTTAGATTACATTACGTTTTAAAAAAATCTAGAACACTTTTACAATAAACATTAAACTTCGAAGCTTCAATTTAGATATATATATATATATATATATTTTTATATATATAAACTATGGAAACATATAAAAAGAAAAAGAAAATAATGATCAGTGCAACCAAGACAGAGTCTTTTAAGTATGCAAAAATTGTCAAAAGAAGATATGATACAACTACACGAGAGTATTCAAATTACATTTCTAACCTCGTATGGTAATGAATCAACAATTCCAAAATTAGAACCCAATACTTTGCGCTCTCTCTTTTTTTCTTTTTCCTTCTCTCTCACACATATAAAGACAACTTTTAACTTCCAAACCTGAAAGCCACCTTTATGAACCAGAGAGTTAAAACTGTACATTTTTAAAGAGTCGCACAAAGGCATCCACAAGATTTAAAAAGAAACTCAAACCCAAAACCTGTTGCTGTTCCAAGAAGGCCTTGAAAGAAATCCTCCGTGCTCGCTCCTACTTCCTGAAAATCTATAAAACGCAGGTTTGCTTCGAGCGGTTCGCAATGGACCTGACCTGTTTCCATGCCGAATAGGCAAAGATATCTCGTCGCCTACTAAACTTGAAGTTGAAAACGGACGGTTTTCCATCTCTTCAAGAGGGCCAGAGCTGTATTCCATGGTGATGAAGGAAGAGGCTTGACCATATGTCAGTCGAGGTGTAAGGCCACCGGCATTCCACCAACTGCTGTCGGATGGGACAAGGTCGCCTTTGAAATCCGAGTCCCGAGCAGAGGACTCCTTTTGACTGCAGTAATCTGCACATGTCTCGTCTGTGTCGTTATATATCAGCTTAAGAGCCTGCACAACTTCTCCCATAAATGGCCTCTGAGTCACCTCTGGATGAACGCACATTGAAGCAATGGCAGCCACCTTGGCCATGTCATCGAAGTCATAAGTACCAGCTAGAGAAGGATCTACTAGTTGCTCCAAACCTTCTCTACTGGTCAATAGAGGCCGCGCCCATGTCACGAGGTTTTCCTCACCATGTGGTTGGGACATGTCCACCGGTTTTCTTCCTGAAAGAAGTTCAAGTAGCACAACTCCATAACTGTAAACATCGCTTTTGACAAGCAGGTGCCCGGTCATTGCATATTCAGGGGCTACATACCTGCAAATTTATCAACTTGGTCAAGGAGATCCACCAATATTATGTAAAGTAGAGACAGACTTGAGATTCATGTCCCTTATTTTCTGAAGTGAGTTAATCAACAATATCACAGAAAAAAAGTTTATCCTGCTAATAATTCGGTTCTGAAACTAGTTTCTTGAATCCATGATCCACGGACTAAATACTACTACAGATTCGTAAATCGATGCAATAAGAAATAGAGCAACATACTCCCCTTTCCTATATATACACAAAAAAATAGTTTGTAATCACTTTTTTTAATTTAAAAAATGACAGGTGTAAATTTTTAACTGGGTGCAGCAAGGAGTGCACGGTGCAGCAGTATTTTCCTAAGAAATATAGATATGCTCAACACCAGAATTACCCGAAAGTTCCCATCACGCGTGTTGAGATATGTTCACTGCCTTCAGTTGCTTCCCTGGCCAATCCAAAATCCGAAACCTTGGGGGTGAAGTCAACTTCCAAGAGAACATTACTTGCCTTGAAATCGCGGTGAATTACACGGGGATTAGAATCTTCATGAAGATATGCCAAACCTCTTGCTGCTCCAAGAGCAATCTTTAATCGTGCGTCCCAGTCAAGGGGTCCTTTTCTCTTGTCAATGCCTACACAATACAGATGAAGGGCCTTTTTAATATAAAACCAAGTGCAATTAGATGACATAAAAAATGGATAGTTGAACTTCCATCAAGCAATAAAGGTATAGAGAACTACAATATAATCAGTTTCTTTTTCTTGTGAGTGTTCGAACTAGCCAAAGCTCATATCGACTAATCTCACATGACAACCCACTTGACCCTACAACATTTGAGTGTCAAAAAAAACTTATAAGATATTAAATCCTATGTTGGTGGCCACCATAGATTGAACCCATGACCTCTTAGCCCTTTATCATAGTTATGCCCTCTATTTACTACTAGGTCAACAGTTAAGAACAAGATGGAAAAAACTTTTGGAACTAAATAAATGGTAATGTACACATATCTAAAGAGAGAAACCTAAAGAGCTCTTACTTTTTTAAAAAAAAATACAGGTGAAAGCGACATCGAAAACCAAATGTTATTTACTTGATGCTAAGAATGGTTAATTCAGCGTATATCTCCAAAAAGATACAGAAATTTTTGTTTCTATTACTACCAAAGGAAAGCTAGGATTTTTTGGCATCATACCCTACGAGAGTATTCAAGAATACGAATTTATTACTCTCACAGTCATGTAAACATTAAAGGCTCCAAATCAGAGTATCTTACACAAATCTCTTTGTAGCTAATCTACTTTTGCTATCAACTTAGATCGGGGGTCTTTTGTTTGATCCTGTCACTCCTGGCATAGGGATGCCTAGTTATATCATTTGATGTTGGTTGGTTAAGAAATTTCTGAAGTTTCATATGAACAAATCAACCCTTTTCTTCACCCTTCTGGCTTTGAGAAATCCTTCATCTATCAATACTTTTTGATACAGAACTTCAAATAAGAAAAGGTTGACCGACTTTTTTAAACAGAACAAATTAAAATGTCCCGATAGCCAATATATAACTAACAGACGATAGACAGACTGACAGAGAAAGTCCCTAGGCACAAAAAGCAGATGAATCTTTAATTTGATGTTATCCACGAGATCAAATTTCATCGCATTGATGATCAAGGAAAAAGGTGAATGAGGCATTTCTGTTCTAAGATTGAATGAATGAGAAAAGTTTTACTAAAGTTGACCAAACAAATCATGTATAGAAAATGGAGACGTCCAACAACAGTACATATAAGAATGCATAACAAACACCTAAAATGATAAATTATAGGTGATATGGGAAACATACCATGCAAGTGAGACTCAACACTGCCATTATGGACAAGCTCATAAACTAAGCAGCGAGTTCGCCCTTCAATGCATATCCCAATCAGTTTCACGAGATTCCGATGATGAAGTCTACTCAACATTTCAACTTCTGCAATAAATTCACGGTCTCTATTCTGATTATCCCGTGTAAGCAACTTAACTGCAACTTCATTTCCATCTTCCAAAATACCACAGTAAACACGGCCAAATCCCCCTTCACCTAAAATCCTTTTTGAACTAAACTTGTCTGTTGCTTTCTCAAGTTCAGAAAGTGAAAATGTTTTAACAGATTGAAGACTGGTTGGCATTGTGGAAATTAGGGAAACAGAGGTGGAGCTTGCAATGCTACTTGATAATGCTGATCCTAGACCTGCATTAATTCAAAATGAAATCGTCTCAAGCAGCATTACAAGTAAAATAAACAGGACTTGCAATATGGCTCACTGAATGGACAGTTCATAATCAAATAATACTTGTGAAAAGATCCTTGTGATAACAAACAGATCAGGGTCTACAAACTCACCAGATCTTTTGTTAATTGATGACGTGAAGACAGGGCCAACAGCACTAGACGGCCTGCCAACTTTTCTCCATTTAAAAAAGATGGAAAGAGCTCCAATGAACACTAATAACACAACAAATGCTGAAAGTGCTATGATGGCAATTGTTTTGACATTCATCTTCTGGCTCTTATTAACAAAATTTGCAGTAATGGGAAGGTCACCCGCACTTCCACTAGGAGCACTTCCCATGTACCCTCCATATGGCGGTGAAGAAGGAATCCCTGATCATGGCTCATTATTCTCAGTATTTACTGATAGGGGGAGAGGTTAACAAAAGCAGAGAAAAAAAAAATGTTGAAGTTATTACCTGGATAGCTGATGTAGACAACTTGATAATCACCAAAAAGCGTCATATTCAAATGCACTTTTTTATCCCAAAACCTTCTGTAAGTCAGTACTGCAGTTGTATTATCAAACTTCTCTCCTAGTGGTACTAAATTTATGTCCACCATAGTTCTTCCTTGATTTTGACTGTCTGCACTTGCACCCATGATTTTCACTTGGCTCTGCTCCAAGTAAGTCCCCACTGCAATCTCACTTTCAAGCTCGTTCATCACAGGAAAAACAGCATATGGAGCTATATCCAGAAGAAGTCTGACTTTCATGGGAAACACACAACCACAAGGTGAACCAAAGGGAGCTGCAGTAAGGGGCTCCATGCATATTTGATCACAACCTTCCAAGTCCATGGGTAAAAAATATTTAGTACAAAGAATTTCGTGAAAAACAATTTACAACTTCAAGGCTAACCATTGGTCTAGACAACGATAGATGAAAATTTGCAAAGGTCCTTTGATAACCTTCTTTATGGATCACCATCACTTAACAAAATCAAAGGCACCACGTACTAATCATGACGTCAAATGTTACAAAGCTATTCAAATGTAGATATTGAATTAAAACAATGGTTTCACAGCGACAGAATTCCAGCTCTGAAATAAATCATGTTAAAGCAAATGCTTAACAGATGGGAATGGCTCTATAAACCTGTTTTTTTAGCTAGAAATAAGATGGACGGAGATATTGATCAATCAAAAGGAGCAAGCACTTTAGCAGCCTAGAAGCAATTACAAGAAATGAGGAGCAGAAGTGTAGAAACAAAGAGCCATCATTTGGTAATCATAATCTGTGAGGTTATACAGGTTTTCGATTTTGACATATAATTGACCGCTAAATAATTCAATCCCCGACTATACCTTGGTCTTTTGATGGGGTAGGAGCAACCATATGAGGCCGTACACGACGCCGTCGATGACGTCGGATAGGCAAGGGTGCACTCCTAGGACCTACAAAAGCGTAGTGCCAGTAAGTAATGGCAAAACAAAGGACAATGGAGAATCTATTAAATTGCCTTCATAACCTGGAGAGGGTGCAGGAGCAGTAGATGGTCCCAAAGAAGACTTAAATATCCAGTTACCACGTAACTTTGACGGCACAAATGAAAAACTTATCGAGTCCAACCTTGCTGCAATTATGGAGACATGTGCATGCCATAGAAAAAGAGATAAACATGAATCGTTGAACAATTAGGAGATGAAAAAGGCATGAACATCATAAAAATTAACTACTTCACTTTTCATTTTTTCCACCAACTGTGTTCGGTATTCCCAGAAAGCTAAAAATAATTAATTTGAATTTGAGAACAATCCCAACCAAGCAGAAATTAAATTAAACATTAAAAAACGACCAGATGATTAGGAAAAGCAAGATCACTGCCTTATTTAAATTCTCCATTCCCAGGTCATTATTTATAATTTCCTGGTCCTTATTCCGAAGTCAAAGTCAAATAATGATTTTTATGATTAGAATTCAAAGTCTGAACGAAATGTTATTACTACCAACTGTATTTTTTTTATTGGATAAGTAATGTTTTCATTGATGAATGAAATTATCCAAAGAAATACAAAAATGAGTCCAATTTAGAGGGAATACAAAAGATGTTTCCAATGTGCAGCTGCATTTTCCTCATTTAGAATTATTGACTCTAGAGATATAGTAATATGGAGAAGACTAAATTGTTTCAAGCACCGACAGAACCAGAAGCGTCCCTTGTTTCAAAGAGAGCAGACAAAATTCTACTGAGTTAATTCGGGGACACACGATAGATTTTTATCCTATAGTATTCTACAAAAAAGACATATCAAGATAAATAATCCCGATACGCTCCTTGGATTTATTTAAAACCCTCAAGGAGTCGTATGAGGTGAAAATCTCATGTACGGTTCTGTAATAGCGATAAGAACAGTGATGTTATTACCGATTATGATTATCTAACAGTTCGAGTACCGTTAATATAGTTTAGGCTCAATCAAAATATGGTTTTTGGGGGTGGAATTTGTGGTGTCTACCTATAGGGTTTGTTATTTTTCTAATTTCTTCCTTAGCAGTATGCGAGACGATCATCGTGGGAATCAGCACTCTTAGATACATTATTTTGATAAGTAGAGTTCCAAAAACGATAAAAAGCATTTTCTAGTTCACTTACAAAAGAAGGATCATTGTCAATCTCAAAAATTTGATTTTCAATATCATGGAGAGTTAGCGACCCGGGACATCGAGCGAAGAGCTCCAATGCACGTATTTGGAGCTAGATCCAATTCGGAATTTTCCTTGAGAGGTATCAGGAAGGAATTGGAATGTAATAATATCGATTGAAACAGATACAAAAGAAAAGGTTTGGCCCAACAGGCAAACATGGCGGGCTCCGGCTCCGCGCACCTGCTGACACCTTTCGAAGCACTTTCGAGTGTAGTTTGGAAGATATCTTGAGAAAAGGTTTTAGCACCGGTGTATTCTATATGTACTCTAGTTTATTCGAAGTATCCCAATGGTGTAACGCCGTCGACTTATTGGGAAAAAGGAGGAAACCGCAAGAGTGAAGGATCGAAAGGGTCTCGCATTTTACCGGGAAAAACGATAAGAACTTAGTTTTAGGGCATATGCATGGGATTAGCCGCTTCAATGGGTTCTTTTATTCTGGCCGGAGGCCAAATTACCAAACGTCTAGCATTCCCTCACGCTCTTCGGCCCGAGCCTCAAAAAGGTTCATTTGTCGTTCCACCCCCTGATACTCCTTGGAAGACATTAGCCGGCAAAAGGCCTCCGAGGAAGGTAATCAAAAAAGGAAAGAGGTCAGACAGATACCAATGAAAGAATAAAAAAAATTTCGGAGTCCGGCCACGAGGTCTGATAAGTATGAATCATAGTTCTAATATTTGTTCTAATATTTTGGAATCTATTTCATATATTCTGTGCTCCAGATACTAGCCTAGACTGAATATCCAACGAGATAAAATCATCTTTTCGTTTAATATGCTCCTCTTCAAATTGTTGAAAACCAACTTCAGATGCAGGAAACTGAAGCTGAAAAGAGATGAATTTAGGTTTATTGGCAGAGTTAGTAAGATTGATGCCTCCACATAACAACCAAACTTATTCCATTCTAATCATTGACGTGGAAGATGTAGCTTCACTTTGTAGTTTGCAAAAGAAGTTCCTTTGATTAAAGACACATCATGGTCAAAAGTTAATAGACGGCGTAAAATTTTCCAACTTTGGGAGTTTGGACAACTGATGGGTATGTAATTAGTTCAAACAGAAGCTACAAGTTGTGCATTATCAATTTCTGTAAGAGCAATGACTTTACATTCAAACACATTTTGGGCACTTATCGTGTGTTTATAATACTGAACTTGGAATATGTATAGATATTAATCAAACGAGACACGTTGATACTAAATGGAAATCACTATACCATGCTCTGTTGACATTTCTGTGGTCATTGTTTGCAAGTTTGGCTGTAAGGAAGGAGATAAGTATATGTGTGGCGAAACTGAAGATTGTCCTGAAACCAGAGACAATAAGTAACTCTCAGAAGTTCTACATTACAATACCCAAGACAATTCAGTTAATAACAATACTAATACAGCTCATCAATAAGAGATTCGAATGTTGTATTCAGCAAAATATATAAAAAAAAAAAAAAAAAAAAAAAAAAAAAAAAATCAGAAGCAAATCGAGTGTCGCTCTTACTACAGCTTAACATACAGTAGAGTAAATTAACTGCTAACTAAAACACTTTCTGAAGGAATGACTCTTTTTACACAGAAATACAAAAGGCGAAAAGAAGTAAAGCAAGCAACAGAAACAACGTACTTTTTTCTGAAGTAGAAAAGTTACCTGAGCAAGAGAAAAGCAAATCGAACGAATGAAGAACCAAAAGAAGGTGCATAATCGAGAAAGGCATTTTCGTGTCCAGAAAGGAAATTTCAATGGAAAAGAATCATCATCATCATTATGATCATCATCAGTAGCCATAGCGAGCTACAACCTCAACCACCAGCTGAACAAAAATCTGCCAAAGAAAACACCCACAAGAGTTACGATTAAGCACTCGCCGGCAAGAATCATCTTCAACGCAATGAGAGGTCAAAATCCGGCACCACATGGCTGAAAATGACCGGAAAAAAACCCTAGGAGAGAGAAAACGAAAGAGGAGGAAGCAATGCAGGTATGAAGAGTTGCAGATCCATGAAATGCGGTGGAAGATCTAGAAGAAAGGATAAAGAAAAGGTGCAGAATACAAGGAGAAAGAAGAGTGAAGGAGGAATTTAGGGAGAGAAAACAATGGAGGAAAATGGAGAAGGAGATCTTGAGAGGAGGAAGGAAGGAGCTAGGTGAGGAAACTTTAATACATGGCAACAAACAACACTCTACTATTACTGCTACTACTAAGCCACTGCTTTTTATTTTATTTTATTTGTTTGTTTTTTATTTTTGCATAAAGGTGGCCAATGGATGGGTCTGGTCCACGCGCTGTTGAATGAAACGACAATTTAGAGACTCGTTTGACTACGTCATAATTCCTTTTTTTCTTTTTGTTTTCTTTTGCCAAACAAAAACTACCAAAGTAGGAGGAGACTTTCACTATATATATATATATATAAAATATAATATAATATAAACGATATACAAATTTTTGTTAAGAGTTTTGTTATTGTCGCGGAAGATGTCACAAAAGATGCCTTTTCTACAAATTATTTGTTTTCCTATTTGAAAAATTCTGCATAATTATTTTATATGGATTATTTCCTTTCTTATGGTCTGCATAATTCATCCGAGGATGTTTTTATCCTTTTCTGGAATGCCTATTTACTTGCAAGTATTGGGCTTTGTTAGGGTTGCCAATTTCCATGCAAGAAGCAATTCACAATCTTGGGTGGAGCTTAAGGCTTTATTATTGAGAAGAGATTCTCGATCTTAAGGGGAACCTAAGACTTCACTATGCGAGAAGGAGTTCTCTAACTTAAGGTGTACCTAAGTCAGATTAGTGAAGGTTGTTTACTGAATGAAGGAAAGATAACACCAATAGAGAGGGAGTCCCAAACATTGAGGATAGTTGAAGTGTTTGTTGCTAATATTAACATATTTAGGGGGAGCCTAAGTTCTTCAGAGAGGGAGTCTCGGATCTAGGGGAACCTAGGTGATTGGTGAGTTAGGCTCTATACGAGTCACTGTAATAGTCATTACATTATAAATAAGTACTACGTTGTAATTGATTGACTCTTTAATATTAGTGGATTATTTTTCTTGGGCATACTACTCTCAGATGTAGGTGGTTATTGTCACACTCTCTCCCAAATCACTTACTTAACCTGTAAAGAGATGTGAAGACAATAGACGTCAACCCTCGTATGACATCCACTGCCCATTCTACTCCTAAAACTTGTCTCCATTGCACCTGTTGTACCTGATAATCAATCAATGTACATACATTCACCAACATACCCAAACATGCAACCTTGGCTTAAACACTAATGCACACACCACTTATATACAACCAGAACAACTTTACATGAGTTTATACTACAACGATTTCATCTAGGGTTCTATCATTTTCCTCTAATATGTACATGGAAGTCTTAAAGTTTACACAAAACATGATAGATCACCTAAACTTCTTTTGACCCTTTGAGATTCTAAGCTTTGTGGCATACTGGCATATCAGCAAGATTTTGGGGAATTAACCACTACCCGTGGAGTTAAAATATTGGAAAATATGAGCTTAAAATGCCAAGTGAATGATTAGCTTTTAAAACATACTGTCATAATATGTCATAATACGTAAAACATGATTTACTAATAAAATTCAAGATTCCATTGATCAGGGTTAATAAAAACATAATCTGATTACATAAAAGATCATGGCATATAAAACCTAAAAACATAACTCATCATTGGTTTGCTTCATAAAACATTTGTACTTAATTGCCTTAGTTGAGGGAGAGCTTCTTTTTGCTTAATCGCTCAATGTCGATAATACTAATCATACATGTACGTAGATATGGGTCTTGAAGACCTATATTAGGCTTTAGAGTATGGGATTTTGTATACCTTACCATACCTTCGATTATGAAAATCTCCTGATAGCAATTTTGTATACTTTACCATATCTTCAGTACCAGAAACTTTAGATTAGTTTACAAGATTCTATGTATCTTACCATACCTTTGATACCAGAGATCCTAAAATAGGGTGAAGCATTTAAAATATCAAACGTTTCAATGAAAACATACCTTAAAATAGCATATTCATGAAGAGATTGTCAAAAAGCATTATGCTTTATCAACACATGGTGTCGTTGTAAACTTTTAAACATGCTTCACATAAAACATATTATGCATCTGAAATAACCCAGCATTCCTCATAAAACTAAAAGGAATTCATGAACATTAGGAATGTCGTAATAATAAAATCATACTTGAGTCATCATAGCAATTTCATGGTGAAATCTAGCATACGACTTTTCTTTTATATAATTCAAAACATTCAACTCATAACTCGTGATTTAAAATGTAAGCCATATAGAATATTCATTCAATTATAAATTATGCATCCAGGCACTCGGAGTAAATCATGCATAAATAGTCGTGGAACACATTTTAAGAAAGTCTTTTAGAAAACATTGTCACTCACAATTTTCAGCTCGATCCTTCGGATTTATAAGTCTCTCCTAATTGAACTTGACCTAAAAATCACATTATAACCCATGGTTATCTTCTAGATAATTATTCAGTCCAAACAGTACATCAACAACTCATCATTTAACCATAACTCCCCTAACCCCTAAATCCTCCCTAAAATATCCCAACTTTACTTAAACTTCCCTAAAACCCCAATTTAAAGTTTTACTTTGCAATTGAGTCCTTTAATTACTTAAAATCAACTTGAGGTCCCAAAATTAATTTCCAATTGTAGGTTTTAGGTGCCGTAAAAATGCCAACTATCCTTAATTTTTTTCCAAACCCTAACTTATCCAATTTAAGGTTTCACCTTATACTTTAATCCTCAAATTACATTAAAATTAACTTATGGTTCCAAATCAATTCAATCTTAAGGTCAAAGCATCTAACTGGTACCCATGAGAACTTAAATGGAGCTTAGGAACATCTTAATTAACCTTAATTTTGTCTAATTTTACCTAATCTATTAACCCTAATTAGGGTTTATTTTATAAATTGACCCCTTAATCAACTTCAACTATTAACTTAGATCCCAATTTCTCCTAATTTCAAGTTTAAAGTATCATAATTGGACCCCTAATCATGCTCAAGAACACCTCAATTATCCTAAAATTGGATTTCCCGCTTTTAATCTCGGACAAAAGATGATAGACAGTGGTCATCTGCAACCTCCAGAAAATTTCCAGATTCCGGCCAGCTTTTCCGGTGAGCTCTTCAGACTTAATTTCATCGATTTCCGGTCATTAAAAGCTCAATTAATCTCATATAAACCTCTTACCCATCATCTAAAATATCTTACTTCAAAATTTGGAGCCTCGAATCGCCTTGAATCTCCCGGAATTGATCAAACACTCCTCGATCCCCTGTTTTCCCGATGAAAAAGTTGCAGAAATTTTCAGAGTCTAAATTCAACATTTTCAGCCAATAAAACTTAAATTAACTTTTACAAAGCTTTAGAGGGACTTTAGAATAAACTTAAATTCGAAGTTGGAGCCTCTATTTAACCTCTAAGTCCACGAATTTGCATTAAACCCGAATTCTTCTGTTTTCGAAAAAACTACATGTTTTCTTAAAAACTGACGGCCTTCCCAAATTCGTTCTCCTTTGTCAGCCCTCGAAGTTATTTCTTACTCAATTCTCTCCAACTTTAGTGAATAAAACATTCCAATTGTTCGACTGTTTTGAGAGAAATCTTCAATCTTCCACAGTAACACACCCTGTTCGAGGCAGTTTTTGTCAACGAAAATGAGCTCTAAATTCGTAAATTCCAGACCAAATAACCTCAATTATTTTGCTTAAGATTCTTAGATAACTTGTAGGTTAAATAACCTTAAAGTTTGAAGCTTCAAAAATCCCTCGAACTCCCAAAATTAGCTCAAACTCCACGGTGCTCGGTTTTTTTCAAATTTCGATCAAGGTACGATTTTTCTTTAAATTATCCAGCTTCCCTTCCAGTTTTCTTCAACTTTCCGATCACCAATTCCCTTAGCAATCACAAGTCTTCTTCTCCTTCGTTCTCTCTTCAACTTTTTGAAAGAATTTTGCAGGTTGCATGTAAATTTTTAACTCACACCGACTGCTTTCCTTCCCTTTTTACGTTACTGCAGACCAACCTTCAGTCTACAAACAACCCATTGCCAGCAGCCGCTTCTTTTCTTCACTTCGTGGCCTCACTTCCCCAATTTCTTCCTTTTCCACTCTTGATAATCATTTCATTTTTTATTTTTGTTTTTAAAAGAATCAACGAAGTCTAATAATTAGAATTTAAAAAATGATTCTATAGATTAATTAATAATTTAATTTATCAAACATAGATGATAGCTCTCAAAAAGAGCTATTATTCCTAACTTAATTCGAGCTCGTTATCGGATTTTACGTGTTTATTCCCCTATTTTGTAGGTATCGAGTAATCAAGAGGTAGAACTAATCATTTGGTGAAGAACAGGGTTAATTTGAAGCAATTTGGAGTTGATTTGAGCATTCGGGCTTCAAATGAGTTGAAATGAGTAAAATGCCCTTGCCGAAGCGTCACAACGCTCTTGATTTGCCTAAGTCTGACGCTCACCTGACGCTTGGAGGCAGTAGCTTGGAGTACAGGGGAGCGTAGCATAGCGTCACAACGCTCTGGAGATTCATCAGTGCCACCATCACAATGCCAGGCAACGCTCCAACCCTAACGCTTGTGGACAGAATGGGTAGCGTTGCAACGCTCCCTGTCAGCGTTGCAATGCTACGATTTTATACGGACGGAAAACAAAGCGCGCGAGAGAGAGACCGTCAGGCCTAGCGTTGGACTTCCAGCTCGATGCTCCCCTCCAGTCGCATCAACGTTGCAACGCTGTCTTGATTTTTCCTATAAATAATTCTCTTCTGTTTTAGGTCGGCATATGCTGAAAATTGTATTGTTCCTTAATGGAGGCCGAGGAGAGGCATTGACTTCTTCCTTTTCCTTTATGTTTTCAATATCCTTAGGTTAGTTTTTATTTTATTTTCGGATTATGGATGTGTGTTGGACGTATCTCGTTGGTTTGTCTACGAATCGATGAGGTAATTCTTTTGTTTAGTTCTTGGATCGAGCATTCTTGTGATTTGATGAGTTTTTTGTCCAATATTGCATTTAAATTTAGATTTTATGTTTTTCTTTGAATCTTGCATGATTTAAATTTGCTTTTGTGTGTTAGATTGACGCCCCTATCATGATCGCATATCTTAGCTAGTTAAATTCAAGCTCACACGTATCCCTGTAACCGTCCATGCTTTGAGTTCACCCTTGTAGCATCGATTAGATAAGCATGTTTAGGTGTATAGGCTGACCTTGAATCTTTACATCGCACGTTTAATCTAGATTTAAAGAATAAATTGATTATTTGAATATGGCTATCATGATACTTAATCAACATAGTTAAATCTTGTATCTTAATGCATGTGTTTTTAGTTATTCATGACCACTAAGGACCCAATTGCATCTAGAAGCATGTAGGTTAGTGAAAAGAAATCAGACATGAGGATTTCTATGAGCAGCGGAATGATTGTTCCAAATTTCATTCGTATATGAATATTCACAATTACAATCAAGAAACGGAAACATATAGGCTATGCACAAAACGAAATGACAACATGCTTTACTATACGATCAAGGGAAAGAATGCACATACCTTTGAAGACCCATCTTCAATCTCCCTTGATCACGAACGCTTGAACAGACTCCAAGACTGCAACTCACGAATGCTCGAACTCAGCGAACGACCTCCAAAAACCTCGACTATGTCGAGTTGAGTACGACACCACTACAATGGCTACCTTGGTATTTTCAGTGTGAGAATCCAGAAGTGTGGGCTCTGTGTGGACTTGGTTAGAGGACAAGACCGGAGGAACAATCATGTAAATGATCGAGCAAGTGGGAGATGACAAGGTCAATCATATAAACGATGCCCAATCGTTTAGAATAAGCTCAGCGATTGTTTAGCAAAAGTTGCAAGATCGTTTAGCTATCGTCCAACTGAGTGAAATATCGCATAGATTCACTCCATGATCGTATAGTCTCTCTTCAGCTGTCGTTTAGTGAATCTCATTTACTTGACAGTCACTGTGAGAACTTCCGAGAATAGAAACTCTCAATTCAACAACTATCAAATTTAGGAAAACATTTTTCCTTTTATCTCACGGTTATCATGAAACCACCAATAACCTTTCACTCAATTGGTTATTAAAGAAAAAGAGATAATTATCCAATTATTATTATTATAATAAATATATATGAAAACCAACTTACCATACTATATATATAACCTATAGTTTTAATATTTCATCTCATGAAACATATAAACCATAGTTTTTTTTTTTCTTTTTCATGGTCCTTAATGTAAATTTCATTTACATTAATCCTCCACTTGATGTATCTCATACACTACACCGATCATATCATATAGAATCAAATTACCTCTTGTCAATTTGAACATTTCAAATCAACACCAAGAACTGATTCTCAACTTGAATCCATTAAGCTACCAAGGGGACCTTATGGACCTGTAGCTTGAAGTTCCAACGGTATGTAAATAACTGACTAAACTCCTTAGTCACGGGATCCACCATCCGTTAACTACCAAACACTCCACTAAAGATCGACAACTAGACTCTCCTTACTACAAATATATTATGTGTCCATATCAACCAATCAACTGTTGGGATTGGTGTTCTAATTCTCCCGGAGTCTCATTATTTGTAATTCTAAATAAAATAAGTGTTATTTCATTCTGGCATTTACTCATATCCAATAAACAAAGCTCCTTGGTTATTGTATGTAAACTTAAGCATGTATATGGGATATACAAGTAGATCATGCCTTAAGTGATAACCTAAATAGGTTTGTAGTATAAAGATTAAGGTAGGATACCTGATCCTAGTGATACTACGGATACAACCCGCTTTGTAGAGGTTTTCAAGTGTTATAAACTACTACAGATGGTAGATCTTGACCATCCATGTGGAGACATGCGAGCGAGGGTGTCCTATATAAAGAATTTGTATAAGATTGGACCACAAGATGATTAGACTCTGTATATAACACCGTTGATACTGGAGACTTACATCTCACCTAAACAACCATAAATGACATGACCTCGATTCTGAGTGTTTTGGGAACTCCTGCCTTTGAGGACGGTCCTTTGATTGGTATGGGTGAGAGTCGCGAAATTGCCAACTCAACAACCTACCTTTTTAGGGACTTGTCTGATTTGGGAACTGGGAACTCAGTTACACAAGATGAAATTCACTCCTTCCCTGAAGCAGGGGTAAGTAGATAAATTGCTCCCTTAAGGGTTGATTCTAGGGCTTGAATATAGTGGCCACAACTTCTCTTTGGAAGAGATGACTCAGTCATAGTAGAACTATGACTTATGTTCATTAGAGGGATCAGTGGTACTTAAGGAGTTAGATGTAACTATAGGGGCATAACGGTTATTGGCCGAGCTGTACTTACAAGAGATCTGTGAAGGGTTGTTGCATTGTTGATTAGTTAAGATGGACACATAATATATTTGTAGTAAGGAGAGTTCAGTTGTTTGACTTTAGTGGAGTGCCTAGCAGTTAACGGATGGTGGATCCCGTGACTAAAGAGTTTAATCAGTTATTTATGTATCGTTAGAGCTTCGAGCTATAGGTTCATAAAGTCCCCTTGGTAGTTCAATGGATTCAAGTTGAGGATCAATTCTTGGTATTGATTTGAAATGTTCAAACTGACAAGAGGTGATTCGATTATATATGATATGATCGGTATGATGTATGAGATACATCTAGTGGAGGGTTAATGTAAATGAGATTTACATTAACTACCATGGAATAGAAAAAGAGCTATGGTTTATATGTTTCATGAGATGAAATATTAAAACTATAGGTTATAAATATATTATGGTAAGTTAGTTATTATTTATATTTATAATAATATTCATTATCGGATAATTATCTCTTTTTCTCTAACAACCAATTGAGTGGGAGGTTATTGGTGGTTTCATGGTAACCGTGAGATAAAAGAAAAAATATTTTCCTAAATTTAGTGAATGTGAATTTGAGATTTCCACTCTCGGATATTACTCATGGTATAGTTGTCAAGTAAATCAGATTTACTAGACGACTTGGAGAGACTAAACGATCGTGGAGTGTTCCTACACGATAGACACTCAGCTAGACGATCGCATAGCTTTTGATAAACGATTGAGCATCGACCTATACGATAGGTTGTATTTTCTCCTACTTGCTCAATCATTTACACGATTGCTCCTCCTCCAGTTTCTGCCTCTAACCAAGTCCACATAGAGCCCACACTCTGGATTCTCACACCGAGAATACTAAGGTAACTTTTTTAGTGGTGTTATATGATGAAGGTCAGAAATACACATCATTATAGGTATTTTATTTAAAATTATGGGGGCTGTTAAGTAGAATATGCAGCGATTATATTAAAAATTCATGAGAAAACGAGTTTGCGTCGATCGCATTAAGAATCTTAACTAACTCACTTTTATGCGTTATTATGCATTCAATTGTCTATCTTTGTAGCTAACGCAGGAAGCGGTTGCATGCACGGAAGCCAGGCTATTGCAAAAGATGACCACGTAGGGAATCTTTCCATCATAGAGGCGAACGTATACGTTCGACGCATGGACGTTGCGGCCATTAACCACATGCGTCCATCGCATAGAAGTTGCAGCCATCAAGCGAATGCGGTCATCGCAGAGAGATTGTGGCTATAGAATAATAACCATAATAGAAGGATGACTGCAAGGGTGGTGGAATTCGTTGATACTCTAGAAACCAAGCATGAACGCATATCTCGGGAGTATCAAAAAGTGATGTTGACATTTCACCTACCACGTCGTTAGCTGTAGAGATTCAGAAAATGACCATCGCGCTGCGAGTGTCAGATTCAGAGCAGGTCCATAAATTCTGTCAGTGATCAAGCTCTATAAATAGAAGCCGTAGAGCAGAATTTCAGATCATCAAAGTTTCTATCCTCGGGTGGATCCTTGTGATCCAGACGAAAGCGTGAGAAGATAGCTTGAGAGTTCTTCATCCCCTCAACCATTTCGAGTGACGACCGGAGCCTTCGCTGGAGTTAGAGCTCGAGAGATTCTACTCCACCGCCCATCCATGGCACCACTGACAACCTTGACACACATCTGTTAGAAGTAAAACATTGCTTCCAGCTGGCCCTCCATTTCTCTTCTATCTTTGTATTGTATTACATTTTGGCTTAAGGAATTAATACATTTTTTATCAATGCATTTCTATATTTCCTTCAATTCCATCTCCATCTTCATTTACGTAGTATCCTTTACTTTCATTGCATCACTAAGTAAGACTGTTAAAGTATCACACACTTAATCATGCGACATAGGAATATGAAGCATATAACAAACCACCGGGGGGCGTGCATTGCGCAAATATTGTGAGAAAACCTTATTTGATGAGTATGAAGTTGTAACAACGCTTGTCTATAAGCGGACACAATGCTTGTCTATGAGTAGAATCAACAACAACTAATTGCTCGGGAGGGTAAATGGTTGGTCGCATTAAGCAATTTAAGCAAATGTTCACTAGAATAGGAATAATCTTACGTCAGCCAAGTTTATGCGATTACCTTGTCTTATGAGTGCATCGTTCATCATTTAGGCATACTTGGAAGAGTAGTCTAAAAACCAAATCTAAGTCTCGGGAGAGCGGATTGGATCGCATAAGCAATAATGGGGAACTTAGGAATAAGCTCCGTTTGCTACTACATAGCGTATGCACCCTTTAAGTAGGATATGGTGGTATGCGGTCATATAGAGGCTTAGAAATAGGCTTCTCGACACTATAACATATACATCGCATGCGTCTAGGTCAAGTGTGTATAGCATGATAGCATAGCTTGCGTTGGCTGGGGTTACCCTTACGGTCAAGCTTAGTGCTGCAATGAAGAAATCCCCGCCTTTTCATCTATTTTTCCATGCATTTTACTATGCGTTAACAGTTTCCGCGTCTCTACCTCTCAGTCATACTTCCATTACTTTGTCTGTTATTAGGAGTAGGAGTAGTGCTTAGCCCATAACCCTTATCATTCTTTTATTTATTCGCTGCATACACATTACCGCATACATTTAGCTACAAGTCTCTGAGTTCAACCTCAGATCACCCGAGAAACTTGCGATCTCGTTATACTTGGCGAGAGCGCAAGAAAACTTGTGACAGGAACGCATGGTCATTGTATAAGAGCTTAACGCATACATTCCACTCCAACGCATGACCACTGATGCATGAAAACCAACGCATAACCTAAGACATGCATCGCAAATAATTGCATCCTAAATTTACGTCATCATTATACTCAACTCGACACAGTTGAGGTTCTATGGAGGTCGTTTGTGGTGTTCAGAGTGTTTGTGACCTTGGTGATCGCTTTGTTTGAGTTCGTTGTGATCGTGTAGTGTAGCGGTCGTGCTATACGAGCGTTCGAGATTAAGGGCCTTGAAAATGAGTCTTCAAAGGTATGTGAATTTTTCCCTTGATCTGTAGAAAAACATGTTGTAATTTCTGTTTTGCGCATAGCCTATTGTTTCCGTTTGCGACTGTAATTGTGTATGTTCACATATGATTGAAATTTGGAAAGATCCTTCCGCTGCTCATGGAAATCCTCGTATCTGATTTCCTTCATCAACAGTGCGATAACCCTTCACAGATCGCTCGAAAGTACAGCTAGGCCAATAACTGTTATGCCCTTGTAGTTATATCTAACTTCTTAAGTACTACTGATCTCTCTAATGAACATAAGTCATAGTCCTACTATGACTGAGTCCTCTCTTCCAAAGAAAAGTTGTGGCCACTATGTTCAAGCCTTGAATCATCCCTTAAGGGAGCAATATATCTACTTACTTCTGCTTCGGGGAAGAAGGGAATTTCATATTATGTAACCGAGTTCCCAGCTCCCAAATTAGAAAAACCCTAAAAAGGTAGGTATGTTGAGTTGACAATCTGGCCACTCTCACCCATACTAATCAAAGAACCGCCCTCAAAGACAAGAGTTTCCAAAACACTCAGGATTGAGGTCATGTCACATATAGTCGTTTAGGTGAGATGTAAGTCTCCAGTATCAACGACGTTATATACAGAGACTAGTCATCTCGTGGTCCGATCTTATACAAACTCTTTGTATAGGACACCCTTGCTCGCATGTCTCCACATGAATGGTCAGGATCTACCATCTGTAGTAGTTCACAATACTTGCAAACCTTTACAAAGAGGGTCGAATCCGTAGTGTCACTAGGATCAGAAATTCCTCCTTAATTCTTATACTACAGACCTACTTAGGTTATCACTTAAGGCATGATCCACTTGTATATTTCATATACATACTTAAGTTTACATATAATAACCATGGAGCTTTGTTTATTGGATATAAGTAAATGTTAGATAAAATAACTTTTATTTTATTCATAAAAATGTGGATATATTAAAAACTATAAGACTCCGAGAGAATTAGGACACCAATCCCAACAGTTAGTTAGGGCACGGTCTGCCCAGCCTTAATTACGAATTAGGACGCTCGATTAGTTTCAAATTAATAAATTGTCGCCCTTTGTAGAGATTAGTTAATTTGGTAGCTATGCATGCATAATTCGATAACATGATACTTTGGCGGAAAGCAATGATTTAAATTATATTGAATGGTTACTTGATCCGAGAACTAGATGAATCCATTACCGTTTCATATATCCCTTACAATTTTCTTTTCTTGCATGTTTTCAATTTTAAAACCAAAAACCGAAACACTGTTTTATTGTTTTTCCACGGTCAAATCTAACCCAAAAAGAAATTAATTCTTCGCTTCTCTGTGGTTCAATCCCGCACTTACTATTGTTGCTACGTTTTAGTAGTAATAGAAGTAGTTTAGTGATTTTACAAATTTTCTTTTGATCAAGTTTGAAATTTATTAACGACGTAAGTTTTGAGCCTGTAAAAAATGGCGCCGCTGCAGGGGAAGCAAGCCAATTAATATCTTTTAGTTAGAATTGACTGTATGTATGTATGTATTCCTTTCTCGTGTCTACTTATTTTTTAGTGGTAGAAAACATGAACATTTATACTCTTCAAGCAAGGTATGTAGAACATTGGGAAACACAAAAGATAAGAGAAATTCGTGAGCTTAGAGATCAAATATTTGAACTAACCTCTATTGTTCAAGTTATGGCTAGTATGCAAATGCAGAATTCATGTGATCCTGAGTGTGAATACTATCCTCCTTGGGAGGAGCCTAGCCAAACATCGTTGTCGATGCCATATCCGTCTGTAAATCCAGGTATTTATTTAGAGGATACAGTTAGAAAACTTTCTAATCGCTCTAGTGAGTTTGTGTAGGAGTTGTTGGAGATGATGCCCTAAACTCTCGTGTCCTGTAGTTTGTAAACACAGTTTTGTACGAACACTTGTGATGTATAATACATGATATTTTCTTCACTACTTGTCTATGAACATTGGATGTTTTATTTGCTTTACTACAAACCAATAAACTAAAATCCCTGGTTGTCATTATATAACTTAAGCATGTATGTGGTGACACACAAGTGAATCATGTCTTAAGTGATGACCAAAATAGTCTGTAGTATATAGATATAGGAGGGAAACCTTATCCTGGTAATGCTATGGATGCGACCCGTTTTGTGGAATAGTTACAAGTGTTGTGACTTGCTATAGATGGTCTGATCCTGATCATTCATGTGGGAACGTGCGAGCGGGGACATCCTATACAAAGAGTTTGTATAAGATCTGACCACGAAGTGTTAACGTCTCGTTATATAATGCCGTTCATGACAGAGACTTCACTTCACTAGGATGACCATAGGTAACATGACCTCAATCCTGAGTGAGTTGGGAACTTCTGCCTTTAGGGCGGTTCTTTGATTTGCATGGGTGCGAGTGGCTTGATTGCCGACTCAAACCTACCACTTTAGGGATTCGTTTGATTTGGGAGTTGGGAACTCAGCTACACAAGATGGAATTCACTCCTTCCCCGAAGCAGAGGTACGTAGATAGATTGCTCCCTTAAGGCCTGATCCCGGGACTTGAATGATGTGGCACCACACATCTTCTCATGACCCGAGAGGTGTTCACACATAGTAGGACTATGTTGTATTGTTCATTAGAGGGATCAGTTGTACTTAAGGAGTTAGATATAACTATAGGGGAAAAACGGTAAATTGGCCCAGTTGTACTTACGAGCATATGTGAAAGGTTATTGTACTGTTGATTGGTTATATTCGATGGACACAGAAATATATATGTGGTAAAGAGAGCTCAGCTGTCGGTATTTAGTGGAATGCCTGACAGTTAACGGATGGTGGATCTCGTGGCTAAAGAGTTTAATCAGTTATTCACATACCGTTGGAGCTTCGAGCCATAGGTCTATAAGGTCCTCTTGGTAGCTAAATGGATTCAAGTTGAGAATTAGTTTTTGGGTCAGTTTGAAATGTTCAAATTGACAAGAGGGAGTTCGATTATATATTATATGATTGAACTAGTTAATGAGATCGATGTGAGATCTCGTATATGATATGATTGATTCATATTTCTCGAAAAAATGATTCAATTGATGGGATTTGGTATGATACTTATGAGATCGATGAGATTGATATTCCAATCTTTCTTCTTCGAACGTATTGATTTGACTCCATAAGGGAGACCGCCACCCCATAGCATATTGCCACCAGAAGCAGAACCTCATATTTCTTCTAGAGAATCTCCTAATTGTTCCAGAGCAACTAGAAAGAGATTCTCTACCAGAAAGAATTCAGTTCAGATGTGGGATACCTATCCAAAAGTTTTCGCAACTCAATCATCTATGATGGAATCATCAAAGATTTTACCTTTTCGAACTCTGTCTGTAACTCACTATAGGCTCGAGAAACAAAGAGAAGATGTGTACGAACGAGATATACAACAACAAGAAAAAGGAAAATGATTGAATAGAGGAACTCCCGAACATTTGGCGATCTCAGATGTGTCGATATCGATGGTGACTCATTATTTCGATGAATCATTTCTTCGGATATAAGAAGATTATGTAAACACTTACTCGAAATCTCACTTGTCAGATTCCATTATGGATATCGATGATATACCTGATCCATGCACAATATCATGAAAAATGGATACAATTTTTTTGCTGCTAAGTCTGAAAAAAGTATCTAAAAATAGAAAATTTAGATATTTGTACCTTGTCGAAGTAAGGAACCATGGCATATATGTTTGGAATAGATTCCATTTTGAGAAAGTTGAAAAAGCACTATTTCGTTGAAAGGTTCTATACATCTGCCTTTTCTCAAGGCATTTCTTTAGACAAAGACTCCGTTTTTTCCTCTTTTCGGATGGTAAATATTTCTCAGAACATGGAGTGTGAATTAAACCCATGTTTGAATTGAAATTGAGATACTGATGCAAGTTCTTCCCCTCTGAATCGGATAGATTCATATCTGAAAGAGGTAGACAATAAGTTCTTTTGAAATTGACTATTTGTCCCTCTGTTAGAGGTGTTCCAGAAATGTCTGCGATCGAGTAAATAGCTCGACGAACGAATGGATCAGATCGAATTGGAAAATGGAAAGATCTGTACAAGTTATACCTTTCGTCACCACTTTGTGGAAAATCGTTAGGTATGAATATGTTAGATACCTGTGACTCGATTGGTGAAATAGTATCTCTCTACAAAAAAGCATGTTTTTTTTTTACCGTCGCACAAAGAAAATATTTTGTTGCGAATGAATAAGATATTCAGGAATTATCCATACGTAAAATCATAATTATTGATATGGGCCTTTTTCACATAATCCACATAAAAAAGGAATCTTTTGTTACATATGATATCATTAACTTTATGTATGAGATACATTAATTGGAGAAATTTGAATATAAATATGATTTATATCTAGTGGAGGAGAAAATACTGTGATTTATATATAATATTAAACTATAGATTAATGATTATAATATGATTATATTTATTATTTTAATTTGACAATTATGGGATACGCCATTTTCTTCGTAATCGTGCGTTAGTGGGAAATTTGATTTAGTTTTCGTAACTGAAGAATAAAATGAAAATTGTTTTCATTTTTGCAAGACATCACGTAATTTGCTCATAAAGTGTATGCTGCCTATCGCTGAGTAAACTGAGAGACTATACGATAGCTCGAATTTACTACATGATCGCATACGCACGCGCATCTTCTAAACAATCACCTACGTTTTACTAAACGATCGTCTAGCGTCGAGCATTTACTAAACGATCGTATAGACGATCGCTGCCTCTTCCCTACACAATCGTGTACTTCATCTAAACGATCAAGTATTTTGACTATACGATAGACTAAGCCTTCTCCCACTTGCTTGGCCGTTGTATACACTCTGTCTCTTATACACATCTAGATGTGTATAAGAGACAGTTCTAATCATCCCCATTCTTGTGTTTGTGTGGAGGCCATTCATGAGTAGACGACCGGGTGTTGGTGAACGATTGGCTTGACATTCCAACGATAGCGAGAGGACCCGTTTCTTTTGAGAGAGCGAGATTTGCTGTAAAGAAAAGTTCTTCAACTGGTACGTATCTCTTCTCTTTGTTGTTTTTTGTTCTAAGTATGCCAGTAATTTTACAGTATGATGCATATCTATCTGTTTGAATATAAATGTGGTAATTCTGTCATAATATATTTGGAAAGATCCGTTTCCGCTCAGAGGTACTATTGTATAAGAGTTCCTTTAGGAGTACCTCTATAATTATCAAGAACCCGTCAGTTTCCAGCAGGATGACGAATCTTGAGAATCAACATCTTCTGAAGATGTTGAATTGAGCAGTGGAAATACTTGCATTAATGATTCCGCAGAACAGCTAGTCCCTCAAATTCCTGAACAAGGTAAGACGTTGGATTTCTTAATGTATGAACATACTAATGATTTTTTTGAGTGTGCAGAAAATCATTTAGAGCCGTCCTATGTCTGTGGCACTGAAGTCGGCCTTGTTAGGGAATATGCATGGCCGATTCAAACGACGATGTTTATCCTTTGCCATCCCAAGAATAAGTTTGTAAGGTTAAGTACGAGTATGGGCTTTATTTGGAAAAATCTTAGGTAAAAGAGTCAGAGGCTCCCAAGCCTCTTCCTGTTCTTTATTCTGGTATTCTCTTATTTTAGAATTTTGCTCACTTTCACCTCACGAGTCAGTCGAGGTTGTTGAGTCAGAGTCTTTGTTTTTAGTTGAGTCAGTCTTTGAGTCTTTTATTTTATTTCCTTTATAAAAATTAAAAATTTCAAATTTAACCTGTCCGATTCTTTTCAAAAGATGGGAACTCTTATGGCTTTATCAGACCATATCGACTCATCCAAGAAAGGACTAGAGAAATATGAGAATTTCTTTATGCCTTGATAAGGGACAGGTTGCATCGAGCAACAGACATTAAAAATTTACGCTTCTTGGAGGCAGCCATATTTTAACATTTTTTATTTCTTTTCTTTGTTATTTTTATTCTTTCTTTTCTTTTATTTTATTTAGGTTAGATTATTTCTATTTCTATTTTTTTCTCTTTCTTTTCCTTTTATTTAGGTTAGACTTTATTTTTATAGTTTTTCTTTTATTTTTTCTTTTTGTAGGCCTCTCTAGAGCCTAATCGAGCGAGGAGGAGATGCCCGACCACACCATCCCGTGCGCAACATTGTTATCAGGGGAGGTTTTCTGTTCCCTTGCTTTTATTCTTTTTTTAGCTTACTTGAGATACATTGGGGACAATGTATTATTTCAAGTTAAGGTGGGGTACCTGTCAGGTAGGTTTTTACTAGCTTGGGGTCCTTGAGCGCTATGCTTGGATAATGATTGTGTACTTTGATTGCCTTGCTTGCTATTTGCTCTGTTGTTATCATGATAGTTTATGACGCACTCTTCTTGAAATAAAATTTGCATGAAAGAACGTTAAGAAGACATGATCATGATTTTAGTCCAAATTTAAAAATTTTTCTTGTCTCCTATGCATCTTTTAAGTGATTATTTTGTGAAAAAGGCTTGCATGCTTAGAATTGGGTTATCTGATTTGTATTTCTGTTGTCACTCTGAAAGGTCCACCTTTGACTTAGGAGTAACTGTGTTTGTTTTAGAGCAAAACTAGACAAAGTGGATAAAATAGGGCCTACTGTGAATTAAAAAAAAAAAAAAGAGAAAGAAAAAAGAAAAGAAAAGAAAATTAGTTACAATTTTGGGAAAGAAATTAGAAAAAAGCATAAAAAAAAAATGAGGCATTTGTCGACGTGCCTGCAAAAAAATACTTTGTTGATATAAGTTTTTATAGCCACCCAACCCTGCTTCCCTTTTCTTCTAGAGTTGATAGCATGAAAGTATTCAAAACCAATAAGAGTATTGTCAGTGATAAGCCTTCTAGAAATGAAAGCTAATTGGAATGAAGAAATGATGATTTCGAGAACTCACTTAAACTGATTTGCTAGAACCTGGGCTATGATCTTGTAAATGACGTAACACAGACTGATGGGTCTAAAATCTGGCATATGCTTAGGGTCTTTTATTTTGGGTATAAGAGAAATATAAGTTCCATTGATTAGCTCAAGGCCCCTGTCTTGATCATCAAGGATATTCAAGCACAAATCCACAGAATTAGATCCCACAATCTCCCAATACTTCTAATAGAAGAGAGTATGCATACCATTAAGACCAAGAGCTTTTTCCAAGACCACCCTTTTTAAGGCTTTCTCCACCCTATCCCTCGAAAAATTATAGCACAACTCATCTTTTTGGACAGTAGTCACTTTACGCTCAATACAACTAGTGATCTTATATATATATATATATATATATATATATATATCCTATGTTAGATTTTATGTCCTAAAACTCGTAGATAGTAAATGTAATATTTGACTGATCTATAAGGTGTTATTAATGTTTATTACAATAAATAGTTATTATTTATCTTGTATTTATCTTGCCTAAATAATCCTAATCCAATAAATTAACATCCTAGACTGTTGTATGAGTCTTGAACTGTATGTGGAGACATACGAGGATCAATGTTCAAGATACAACCTAAAGGGTTTATAGTATATGGATAAGGCTGGGTACCTATTCTGGTGACACTATGGATATGACCCACTTTGTATTTGATACAAATGCAATGATCCAACACGTTCGTGTAGGGGACATGCAAGTGGAGGTATCCTATGCAATGAGTTTGCATAAAACCGGACCACGAAATAGTAACCACTAAATATAACTCGATTGACTAGTTAGGTTTCTATTTCAATAGGATGATCTAGGCAACTTAGTTTTAATCCTGAGTGAGTTATGGACTCTTGTTTATGAGGGATTTTCCTTTGGATTCGAAGAGGTAAAAAACTTCTGAAAAAAGTTCGTTGCTAAGTTACCTAAATCAACATTCTCAACAGTCCACAATCCGGAATCATCACATAGACCAACAATCGAATTGATCTTTTTCTTGGAAAAAAACTCTATGGTGAACTTTAAAAGTTGTGCAATAGGTCCCTAAATTTTCAATTTTTTATGGATCCTAAAACTTTCAAACTTAAATCCAATTGAGGCATATTCAAATTTTAAAGATCAAATGTTCCCTTAGACATGAAATTTAATTTTGTGTTTAACACAAAATTAAGGCTTTCGAGGTTTAATTGGATATAGAATTAATTTTTCCCTAAATGTAACAGTTGATTTCTTAAAAAAAATTAATACGCATAAGACGTATGAGATAAAATGGTAATTTTGGACCAAACGGATAAATCTAATAGATAAGAGAAAAAAAATCAAATCAAGGCCAAGGTAAGATGAATTGAACCCAGAGAACGGAGTTAGGCCTTTAGGCCAACTTGTCCCTCGACCTCCAAGGTCAAGGAACCCAATCTCGCACTAGGCATGTCTAGCAAAGCCCCCAACCCCAATAAGCCTAAGCGATACCTAATTAAATTATCAAATGATCAGATTTCTAAAGGAAGTAGGGAAAGATCTAGGTCAAACCATACTATAAATATATCCTTACAACTCCTAGAAAGGTAAGTGAAATCCTATTCTCAATCTCCCTTTCATCCACACTCTTTCACTCTCTAACTTACACATCAAAGTGTCTAATGAGTAGATTTTCTTTCATTAGTAAGCCACATTCTTACCTCTTTCAAATAAATTTAGTATTGATATCACATAAAGGTCAAGTGCATTTTCATCGTTCAGATTATGACATCAATAGGATACAAATTGAAAAGCTCATTGAACATGGTTAAAGTTCAAAGTTCTAGTAAACTGTCATAAAATTATCCACCTAAATAAATAACAAAGAATGAAATTTGAAATAATTTTAAAAATTGAATTAGATTTTCTTTTTCCAATTAGTTTCTATAAAATAATTTAGTAAAGATTAAAATCAACTAAATTCTAACATGTCTAAGTTACTAAAATAAAATGGGTATTAAAAACCATTTTGGTAATTTAATTTTAACATCTATAGTTCCAATGGTCCAAATTTAATTCTTCTACTTTCAATAATTCTAAATTTAATCATACAAAATTAGTTTTCACCAAAATTAGTTAATTAATACTACTAATAAATTTTATGCAAAAATTACAAATTGTGGATATGTTTTCACATTTATAATAAAAATGTTAACGGATGGAAAAAAATAAAAAATAAAAATCAATAATAAACTAATAATGTAGACTAGATTTAAGATTTATTGAAAATATGTATGGAGAAAAATTAGATAATTAAAAAAATAAGGACAAAAGTTAAATAAGTTCTAAAATATATGGATGAAAATAGTAATTTAATCAGTAAAATAATATATATGAAGATATATTGCAAAATTGAAAAAACTAAATGAAAAAAAATGTTGAGCTACGTTGGCTGGCCTTTTACACGCTGGCCAAGGCATTGACAAAATGCATCCCATTATCATTCCAAGAAAAATTATAGAATTTTATTATACAAATAACTAGTCATGTGAATTTGCCTGGTTGTGAACATCTCTTAGATGTAAAATTAATATTTTAGAAGCATATTAGACACTTTTAAAGATTAGTCTTATAACGTTCAGGGTCTAGAGGATATACGGATGAACGGTTATCATATTAGAATGAGAGGATTCTTAAAGATATGAAAATATGATTAAAAATGTTTAAAATAATTAAAATGGAGCAATTATATGTTTGGTGACATCCTCAGAATTTTCCTAGAAGCATGTGAGTGAAGCCAAAACATGCAATATGGCCAAGTCGTAGGGAAATGTTGGGGCCATCAGGTGTCAAATTCAAATTTTGAATCTTGATTCCAATCCTGAGCCTAAAACGTTAAAAAATACTTTTGAACTTTCAAAAGTTTCAAAAGTACCTTTAAACTTATAGAAAAGTTAAAATATATATCCTTATTGTTAATATATTTAAGAAAATTTCGAACAAATTCCTCAAGTAGAAACATTTTTAATATTTTTTTTTTGTAAAAATAAGAATATTCATGCAACCATTGAAAATTTAAGAATATTTTTTTAAAAATTTCATACACTAAACTGCAATATTACTTTTGAAGTTTTTTTGAAGTTTAAGAATATTGAAACTTAAGAGTTTATAAAAAATATATATATTTTTATTTTTTTAAAAAAATTTAAAAGTGTTTTTGACACAAAATATTAAATTTAAAGATATTTTATATAATTTAACCTAGAAATTAAGAGATCAGAAGGACACCAATCTCGAAGTTTTTAAATTATTTATAATGATGGAGTAGGGAAATGGAATTTTATTTTTTCATACGCTTAATTTTTTGGACAGAAGTGTATTTTGCATCTATCCCATCACATCTTTTGATAAAATAATTATGACAATAAAATAGTTTTTTTAATTTTTTTTTTATTCTTATTAGAATACGTCTCTTCTCGAAATTGTGCTACCATAAAATAAAGGGTTAAATTTTTAATGATGTATTTATTTTTTATTTATATACATTGTTTTTATTTGGACATTGTTTCATTTTGGAAAAGTGGTGAAGTATTGGCATTTTCCTCACACCACCTAGGTTCAAATCTACTTCCGAATGTTTTTTTTCCCTTCATTTTTCTTGTTTTGAAAAATTTCAATATTAAATATTAATAATTCTATCACTTTACTATAAAAAATATTATAGAGATTATATCATTCTATTTTCGAATATATAGAATTAAAATTGTATTTAATTTTATACTAGTTCAATTACAATGCACCTAGATAGTTATATTATAATTTAAATACTAAAACAATAATTAATTTTTTTTCTACAACAACTATTCCTCTTTAATTTTTATTTTTTAATAAAAATGTTATGATAAAAGAAAGATTTCTATAAAATACACTTATAAAAATTTAGAAAATTTTTTACAGATAGAAAAAAATGTCAAACTACTTTTAGAAATAGCAAAAATAAATAAATAATAATAATAAAACATTGATAGACACTCCTATCAACGTTTATCAGTTATATACTTCTATCCGCATTTATCAAATAATATTAAAATTTTGCTATTTTATGTAAATAGTTTCTCTTATTTTTCTATTTTTGAAAATTTCTAAAAAAATTTCTAATAAAATAAATATTTCCATACATTTGAGATTAAAAAATCTTTATATAACAACAATTATAAAATTATTTATTTTATTATAACTTTTTATAACTTATTTTAAAAAAAATAAAAAGGAGTAATTTTTTTAAATAATACAAAAATTTAATAATTATTATTTTGGTATTTAAATTAGAATTTAACTATATCACAAAATAAATTGTATATAAATCTTTATTCTATAACTAAATTTTACAGAAATCTTTATTTTAATATAATGTATATAATTCATACCTATTGAAATAAAAGAAAAATGGGAAATCAGGTTTAAATTTTTTGCTATATTTGCAATTAAAAAAATTCACGACTTATGTTTTTTTTTGCTACACATTGCAAGTTCTCTGCAAATAATGTAGGAAACAAATTAGGTAAAAGACAGTTTTATTTTTTTTTAATTTTTTTTTTCTTTATTGGAATGCATCTCTCACCGCGAAATTTGTGCCACCTTTAAACAAAACTAACATAATTTAATTGATGCTAAAATTTTATCGGTGTTTTTCTTTATATATACATAAATTGTTTACACTATGCCATTTTGGAATAGTGGTGGATTATTGGCATTTTTTTCTTCTTTATATAAATACAATAACAAATCGTTAGAATTTTAACACCAATTAAACTTCCATTACTTTTATGTAATGATGGGGCAGATTTTGAGCTGTGTCTTTTCGATAGATGTATTTCAATAATTAAAAAAATTACATTTTTTTTTAATTTTATTTAAAAAATACCCTTTTTTCCTAGGGCTAACGAGATAATGATAGATCTTAACTTTTCATTTCATTGGTAAATATAGTAAATCAATATTTTATTTGTAAAAATGACAAAACAAATTAAAAATTAAAAATAAACGAATGTATAAAAGTCTAAACTACCCCCAACTATATAATGTGATTGGGGGTTGAATTATTAAGAAATATTCATAATTACACTATAATTAAAACAAACATCTAGAGATGTTGGCGACACATCCGACTTGAATACTGTCTTTATTGCTTGCTCCATCGGACGTGGCTCCTTCTCCTTCCACCAATACTTCACCATCAACTTCAACTTCAATACCTTCTCCACTGGCTTCATTTATTGCTCATTTGGAGCCATTAGTGATCACTTCAATTCTATCTTCTTCTATCTCAACTCCTTTGACACAGGCTTTGTCGCCGACCTCAACTCCTAATAATGGTGTTGTTGTGAATAGAATATTGTCTTTGAATTTATCATCGCAACCATAATTTCCTCCACCCCACTACTTTAAATGCGATTGATCTATCTTCATTTTGCTCTAAAATTTTTAAATTAATTAAAAAAATTGATATTTGATTGTATAAAATTTTCAAACTAATTTAAAAATCAAAATGCAAAAATTTAAATAAATTGAAAAAGGATTAAAAAATCAAAACAAATAAATAAAATAATATTTGAAAAAAAATTGGTTTAGTTTTGATATTCGAAGAAAATAAATCTATGATTTGATGATTTAAAACCTTAGAGATATTTAAGAAGAAAATAAAGATGTATGATAAAAGAAACATACAAAGGAAAAATTAGTTACATTGTCATTTGGACGAGGATTTTGTAGTCATAAAAGGTATTTTGAATTTTTTTTTTTTTTTGCAATACTTCTGATGAGATATTTATGTACTAAACTTTGCAAACTATGTCTAACAAATATACTAAACTTAAAAACAAGTACACTAGAATTGAAAATCAATTAACCAAACCATTTAAATCGCTTTTGAAC
The DNA here is from genome assembly GCF_009727055.1 of Benincasa hispida. Classification (NCBI taxonomy): domain Eukaryota; kingdom Viridiplantae; phylum Streptophyta; class Magnoliopsida; order Cucurbitales; family Cucurbitaceae; genus Benincasa; species Benincasa hispida. Next base: position 3,016,734 of record NC_052353.1, read on the forward strand.
TTACCCAAAATTCTCTAATAATATTTTTTCTCGTTATAGATCCAAAATATCAGTTTAAAAAATGAAGGCTAGATTAAAACTTTATCTAAATAATTGCATTCATAAAGAAATAAACCGATTTAGATTAGAGTATGAAAATCCCAATTAAAAATGATCCATTAAATTACTAACAAATTATGATGTGGTGTTGATGTCAATTGTGGAGATCTCATGAACAGAAGAGAAACAAACAATCTGTCAAGGTGGGTTTAAGACGAATATGTCAAGGTGGGTTTAAGACGAATCTGTCAAGGTGGGTTTAAGACCCCCAAGACATGCTACGTCCATATGCTTGGCCTACCTTTTTACAATGGCTTGACATGAATCACTTTGGAAAGAAAAGACTTTGCTACTTGAACTCTTGGTTGACGGTTGATTAAGTGAAGCCTTTCATCTATGCACAATGAGTTTGATTGATTAAGTCAAGCCTGTAAAGTAGACTTGTCGTCGATTAAGAACAAAAAATAAAATCAGTAAAAAAAGATAAAGTTGAAAAAGATGTGTTGGAAGCATCATATACTTCAATAAATCAGAAGTCATGATATAGTTATTTTCATCCCACTTACCATTGATCAAGACTCTTAATTGTTGAACATCCATAACAAGAAAGCACAGAGAATAAATAAAGCTAGGGCTACGTGTTTATTATAATATTTTATGTTTAAATAAAAGGATAATAAATATAATGCTCAAAATAATTTAAAACCCATGAATCTTGATTAAGATGAATAAAAAGTACAATAAAAATAAGAAAAAATTGCACAAACCACTCCTAAACTATGGAGTTTGTCACAATTACACTCTTAAACTTTAAATTTGATCAATTAACTCCCCATAGTTTATTAATTGTTGCAATAAGCCCGTGTGTTAGTTGATGTTCAATTAAAAATGGCAAATTTGTCAATTCACATATCTGAAAAAAAAAAGAAAAAAAAAATTTCATCGCCAAATACAGCTCAATCCCACCCCACTCTCTGCATCGGCCTCTAGCTTGCCATTTTCATCGTCGACCACTCCAATTCCATTGCCCAAAAACCTTTGTCCTAAACGATTTAAGCTTGTCGTTTCACGTCAATGCAGAGGGTAAAAAGGGGACATGAGATTGGAAGCAAAAGAAGGGATTTGATCCAAAGTCTAGGGATTGTCCTAGTCAAGATCAAAATCCATAAGTGAAGTCCAGTCGTCAGAATTGGAACGGTGGGCGGTGGATTTGGGGAAAAGGGGAGACGAGTGATCGAGTTCTAGCTACAATGGTTTTGACTATGGAAGGTCCCTCAAGATCTTGATGTCGAAGGAGAAGAAAGGCTAAGGAAGATGTGGTGGTTGATTGAGGAGTGTGGTTCCATCACATCCAAATCATCCATGTACAAATTGGTTTTTTGTTAGAGATTTCCTTCTCTATTTCCTGATAAAATAAACAAGGGCTTTGTGGGTAATGGAGTTAGAGTGGTCGGCGATGAAGATGGCGAGCTGGAGGCCGATGTGGAGGGTGAAGACTGGGTTGTATTGGGCAATGAAATTATTTTTATTTTTTATTTTTTCAGGTATGTGAATTGACAAATTTACCCTTTTTTAATTGATCTTCAACTAACACAATAGGGCTTATTGCAACAATTAATAAACTATAGGGGCTAATTGATTAAATTTAAATTTTAAGGTTGTATTTGTAACAAACTCTATTGTTCAGGGGTGATTTGTGCAATTTTTCCTAAAAATAATAAATCTCAATTAAGATAATTAATATAATATGATATTTTAAATTTAAAAATAAGATTTGAAAATTAGTTGATGTACAATATTCGAAAATTCAAAAAAACTATTAAATCTGATTAAAAAATTCAAAACAATTATCAAATCGCGAAATTTATGGCAAATATTTCGCTTGGAATGATGATCTTAGTTGACTTTGAAAGTTTGTTGGAATATATAATCTTAGTTGACTTTGAAAGTTTGTTGGAATATATAGTTGAACAATTAATTACAGTTTGGATAATAAAGATGTCGAATTAATTACACTATAATTAAAAGGGACGATGAGGACATTTTAGGATTTCAAAAATTTGGACTCACGAGATATTCATACGTTTTGCTACAATTCAAAAGGATCCTGTCTTTTACTATTTTTCCAAATGATAGTGTAATTACTCCTATATACCCGATCATTCCTTTTTCCTAAATTATTTTTAAGATCATCCTATTGTCCTAATTAACCAATTTTAGGGTTAATTGAACACTCTAATAAAGTAATTAATAGAGTATATTTTATATAGAAAAGAAAAAGAAAAGCAACTAAACAAATGGTCACTAAAAAAAGCCCAATTTTCTTCCAAGTCCATAGTCCAACAGTTGTAGCCCAATTTGTTTTATTCTTTTTTTAATATTATGAAAAATATATTTTCACAAAAAATCATTTGTACACCATATATTTTCTAAATATTATAGATTTTGAATTATTTCACTGATCTTGTAGCTTTAATTTTGGACTAATTTAGCATTTTCACCATCATTTCAATTTTTTTTGAAATATTAATTTTTTCTATACCAATGTTATTTTCAAATTTTGATTTTGTTTTGGTTATTTGTTAATTTTAATTAATATTTATTTAATGTATGATTTTTCAAATTAATGTTTTTTCATTTTAAAAGATTTCATTTATTTTCTTTCATTTTCTTCGTTGAAAATCGATCACCTTTCTATTGAGATCTTAAGTATATGTTGAAAACATCGATAATATATTGAAAAATATAAATATACATCGCATGTTGGTGTATTTACAAATATATTGAAAGATGTAAATATACATCATATATATCATTCGGTATATAAGACAATATATTGTACAAATTGGTTCATATACATCATATATATCATTCGGTATATAAGACGATATATTGTACAAATTGGTTCATACATTCAAATATACTTTGGTTTATTTCTAGAAAACTCAAATATATAACAAATATATTGTGTTATATATCTATCTCAAAGCCAAATCTTGATTTTGTTTTGGATCGAAAACAGAGAAAAAATGTGGGTTATTTATTGCATAATGTATGTGGGGTTTGCAAAAGTAGATATTTCGAATTTTGGCTCTAGATTACAAGTTTTTTGCATCTTTGAGACCAATGTAGAGGCTCGTTGTTTTGGGCATTTTAATTTTCTAATCGAGTTTGAAAGTCCGAGTCATCCTTGGCAAAATGTTTGCTGTGAAAAAGGCCGAAAACATAGGTGGAAAAACGAATTTCAAAGGGTAGACTCGAGGGGTTTCAGTGCAGATTTCTATCGTCTGTCATCTTTTGTACATCATTAAAAGTATCTGACTACAGTTCGCCTTGTTTATCCGTCATGGAAAGTGAAAAAAACACCCGACATGCAACGCTTCGGTAAGAAAGACCAACGCTGCGACGCCCTAGCAGTTCCAGATTAGGCAGATTGGGTTCTTGTGTAGTTTTGCAACAGTTTTCTTTCGTTTTTAAGTTTTTTTTTAAAATTTTAATCTTATTAATTAAATTAATATAATTTAGATTATATTAATTTAAATAACTTTTATTAGGATGTCAAAATTTGGTCTATTTTTGTTGTTTAATTTATTGTGTATTGGATGTATAGATAAATTAATATTTTAATTATATGTTGCATAATGTATGCCATATATTTTAAAACCCATCTTAGGTTAAACATATTCATGCATCATATCTTATTATAGATGTTATATTATATGATTCTGTCGTCGTCGGGGAGCTCTTGGTGAGGAGACCTTAGGATAAGTTGCTAAAACAAAGGGGAGGGGAGGATCGACCCGTTCAGTAGAATTCCGAAGTACATATTAATTAAGCATGTCATGCATCATTCTAATATAGGTGTTATATTATATAATAACATGTTTATTGTTTTCATTAGTATTAATGTAAGAGTTATATTAATTAATGAAAATACATGGTCATGTATCATATTCAATATAAATGTTATATTTAACATTTAGGTTAATTTCCAAAATATGAATATGCCTGATTTTACTATATAGTCTGCACGTGTATAATATAAAAGTTATATTATATGCTTATTATATAGTTTTCATTAATAGTAATATAAGAGTTATATCATGTATGTTAATGAAATTTGATATGCATAATTTATGGTTTTATTAATTAGTTTATAATTGTTATATTCAGTTAATAATATCGTGAGATGCATATCAAAAGATTGCATGCTGGCCTATTTCGATTAGGATAAGATTATCTAATTTATTTTAAATAGTTTAAAGTTTGATTAATTAATCTTCATTTTTATTTCTAAAGAGATTAGATTAATAGATATTTTATTTTTATTTAATAGGATTAAAATGAGAAAATAAAAGATTAAATTTATAAAATATTGACTATAAGGGACCTTTGACTAAGGAAAATTCTATCTAGGCTAGGGTATTTAAGCTGTCTGTAAGTGAACACCCTTACCTGGGAACCGACCTAGAAGGTGAATGAGTCAAAATTTTATAAGTAGTTTAATAAACTAAACCTTATTGTTAAACTATCTAAAATAATTATTATATTGGACAAATTTAATAACACTTAGATAAATTTGTTAACCTCATTTACTCAAGTAATGAACCATACTTAATGGGAGGGAAAATATGTATATGATATGTCATTTTTCTCTCACGCTCTCCGTGAAAGTTCACACCGTGAGACTCATGCTCGACCTTGAGTTGCCCTACGAACGTCACCCTTCTGATGAAGTTTGCATGGTGATAGCTCGTACAAATACAAGCTATTGTAGCCTTTTATTTAGAATTATGAGGGCTAACAAGCAACATATGCATTGATAATACTAAGAATTCATGTGAAAAGTGAGCTTGCGTCAATCAACACCAAAAATCCTCACTAACCCTATACTATGCGTTATTCCGCGTCAAAGTGTCCATTTTCTTTTTTTTTTTCTTTTTTTTTTTTTTTTTTTCTTTTTTTTTTTTTTTTTTTTGCAGATATTAAAGGAATTGATCGCATGTGTCAATCCTAGACCGCCGCAAAGTTGACCGCATGAGTTGATTGTCATAAAGATCAGTTCGCCGCATGGAATGTTACGTCCACAGAGGATAATCGTGATAAAAGACTACTCGCAAGGTAGATGAAATGCGTTGGCAATTTAGGAGAAATAAGCTCGAACGCATACCTTGGAGCATCAACAAGATAAGATGATGTGACATTGTCCATACCGCGACTGAAGGAAATTGGAAACGAGATTTCATGAGCAGCGGAACAAGACTATTCCAAATTACAATCATGAATCACATATATTTACATTCGAATACAAAACGAGCGGTTATGCAAATAAATCTAGAAATTACACCATGAACAAATACCAAATGTACAGAGGAAAACTCTACACACATATGCAGAAGCGTCTCCTGCTCCGATACGCGACTCTGATCGAACAACAGCAACATGAGCACCCGATCTATATGACCACAATAACGCAACGAACACAGCACGAACATTTCGCGCTCGTCCTCAATGATCTCCTCTGTTACAAACTCTTCCGCAACACGAACGGCCTCCACAGCACCACGAACGGCCTTCAGGAAAGCTCGACGGTATTGAGTTGAGTCTGACACCACCAACGAGGCGAACTTGGTATTCTCGGTGTGAGAATCTAGAGGGTGGGCTCTGTTTGGACTTGGTATAAGGTAGACGACGGAGGAAAGAACGATCGCGTACACGATTGGGTAAGTGGGAGAAGTCAGAGACCTATCGTATAGGTCGATGCCCAATCATTTAGATAAAACTATGTAACCGTCTAGCAAAAGCTATGTGATCGTTTAGCTCTATCCTTTAGCTGGTCTGTCGCCTACAGACTCTACACGACCATTTACCTTGGGCCAGCGATCATCTAGCAAAGCTATGCGATCGTTTAGTAAACACTGCACGATCGTTTAGCTCGCACCTGCTGATCGTTTAGCTCGCTCAACTATCGTTTAGTAAATTTGTATTTACTTGACAACTTCCGTGAGTTTCTTTTCGTCGGAGAGAAAACTCAAAATCCTTTTCAAACTTCTGTAAAACTTCTTTTTCAAAATAGGAAACCAATTTCCTTTTAAACTTACGGTTACCATGATCCAATAAACACCCACTACTTTGGTTATTTAAAGAAAAAAGTATTAATTATCCAATAATTAATATTATTATATATAAATGATAACCAACTTATCAATACTATATTTATAACCTATAGTTTTAATATTTCATCTCATGAAACATATAAACCATAGTTCTTTTTCTATTCCATGGTACTTAATGTAAATCTCATTTACATCAATCCTCCACTAGATGTATCTTATACATCATATCGATTATATCATATAAATCAAAATACCTCTTGTCAATTGAATATTTCAAATCAACACCAAGAACTGATCCTCTATAGAATCTAAGCTACCAAGGGACTCATGGACATGTAGATCCGAAACTCCAACGGTACGTGAATAATTGACTAAACTCTTTAGTCACGGGATCCATCATTCGTTAACTGCCAGACACTCCACTAACAGACGATAGTGACTCCTCTAACTGCTCACAATAACAGATATATTATGTGTCCATCTTAAACCAAACAGCAATGCGATAACCCTACAGATTGCTCGTAAGTACAGCTGGGTCAATAACCGTTATGCCCCTGTAGTTACATTTGTCTCCTTAAGTACCACTAATCCCTCTAATGAAGATAAGTCATAGTCCTACTATGATCGAGTCTTTTCTTCCAAAGAGAAGCTGTGCCCACTATGTTCAAGCCTCGGAATCAGCCCTTAAGGGAGCAATCTTCTTTACTTGTCCTTGCTTTGGGAAAGGAGTGAATTCCATCTCGTGGATTGAGTTCCCGGCTCTCAGATCAGACAATCCCCAAAAGGTAGGCATGTTGAGTTGGCAATCTGGCCACTTTCACTCATACTAATCAAAGGACCGCCCTCAAAGGCAGGAGTTCCCAAAACACTCAGGATTGAGGTCGTGTCACCTATGGTCGTTTAGGTAGAGTGCAAGTCTCTAGTATCAATGGCGTTATATACAGAGTATAGTAATCTCGTGGTCCAGATCTTATACAAACTCTTTTATAGGACACCCCCGCTCCTAATGACTCGGGAGACTAATGTACAATACAATATAAAAATTTACAATATACAATAAACTAGGGCATACCCCAATATCATCTCCCATTTACCCTAAACAAGATGCCGCATGTCCCGCAAACCCAGACTCTCCAGGTGACCCTCGAACACTTTAGCCGTAGGGGCCTTTGTAAATGGATCAGCAACTTGTGCTCCGATGCGATCTGTTCGACTATCACATCACTGCGATGCACAATCTCCCTAATCAGGTGATATTTTCGTTCTATGTGCTTAACTCGACGATGACTCCAAGGCTCCTTCGAATTTGCCATAGCCCCACTATTATGACAATAAAGAGTGATAGACAAATTCATATTTGGAACAACTTCCAAATCTGTAAGAAACTTCCTCAGCCAAACAACTTCTTTAGCTGCTTCACAAGCCACTACGTATTCGGCTTCCATAGTGGAGTCCGCGATGCATCCTTGCTTGATGCTTCGCCAAACTACAGTCTCTCCATTTAGAGTAAACACTGACTCGATGTCGATTTACGAGAATCTCGATCGGTCTGAAAGTCAGAGTCCATGTATCCTGTAAGGATCAAATCGTTATCTTCATACACAAACATGTAGTCTCTCATTCTCCAAAGATACTTGAGGATTGTCTTGACTGCCGTTCAGTGATCAAATCCTAGATTGGACTGATACCGACTAGCAATCCCTACTACATAGCAAATGTCGGGTCTGGTATACAATATTGCATACATCATGCTTCTTATAGCAGAAGCATAGGGAATCCGTCTCATCTCCTCAACTTCTTGAGGTGTCTTAGGACATTAATCCTTAGACAGAACGATTCCATGCCTGAAAGGTAACAAACCCCTCCTGGAATCCTGCATCCTGTACTTGATCAACAATTGATCAATGTACGATGCCTGAGACAGGGCTAACCGTTTGTTCTTGCGATCCCGAATGATCTAGATCCCGAGAACATACTGTGCCTCTCCCAAATCTTTCATTTGGAACTGGGCAGCTAACCAACTCTTAATGTCAGTCAGATATCCTACATCATTTCTAATGAATAGGATATCATCCACATACAGTACCAGGAAAACTACTGAGCTGTTGATGATCTTCTTGTAAACACAAGGCTCATCAACGTTCTAGTCAAAGCCAAACGACTTGACAACAGTGTCAAATATGATGTTCCAAGATCGAGATGCTTGTTTCAGCCCATAAATGGACCTATTAAGCTTGCAAACTCTTTGCTCTTGATCTGGAACTACGAACCCCTCTAGTTGAGTCATATAGATGGTCTTCTCAAGATTACCATTCAGAAAGGCAGTCTTGACATCTATTTTCCATATTTCATAATCATAAAATGTGNCAAGATTACCATTCAGAAAGGCAGTCTTGACATCTATTTTCCATATTTCATAATCATAAAATGTGGCTATGGACAGGAGAATTCGGATAGACTTAAGCATGACAACAGGTGAGAAAGTTTCCTCATAGTCAACTCCCCCAACTTGGGTATAACCATTTGCCATGAGTCTAGCCTTAAAGGTTTGCACCTTTCCATCTACACATCTCTTTTGCTTATAGATCCACTTGCACCCAATAAGTTTGACCCCATCAGGTGGATCAACAAGCTCCCAGACGTTATTGAAGTACATAGACTCCATTTCATGGTTCATGGCCTTAACCCATTCATCTTTGTCAACATCCTTCATTGCTTTCTCTAAAAGACAATGGATCCTCGACCCCATCATTCGTAATGACGTTATGGGCTTTAGTCAAACCCATGTAACGATCCGGTGGGTTTATAACCCTCCCACTACGTTGAGGCAGTCTCAACTCTTGAGCTGGTTGACTAGACGTTCCGACCTCAACAACTCTTGTTGATCTGTCGGCCTGTTCAACAACTCTTGTTGAACTCTCAGCAGTCACAGTCTCACTTGAGATCTCATGTAAAACGAGCTTACTTCGTGGCTTATGATCCCTCATGTGATCTTCTTTCAAGAAGATAGCATTAGTGGAAACAAACACTTTGTTCTCACTTGAATCATAGAAGTATCCTCCTTTCATTTCCTTGGGGTAGCTCATAAAGAGGAAAACCTTGAACTGGTTCCAACTTCTTTGGGTTAGTCGCTAACACATGTACCTGATAGCCCTAAATCTTGAAGTGGCATAAACTACCTTTACGACCTCTCCATAACTCAAAAGGTGTTTCAGAAACACTTTTTGAGGGAACGGTGTTCAGGATATAACATGCAGTCTACACTGCATAACCCCAAAACGAGTCTGGAAGATGAGCATAACTCATCATAGACCAAACCATGTCCAACAAGGTCTTGTTTCTCCTTTATTATACACCATTCTGTTGAGGTGTACCTGGGGCCGAGAGTTGAGATGCAATCCCATGTTCTATCATATAGTTCTGGAATTGGAGGTCCATATACTCTCCACCATGATCAAATCGTAGTGTTTTTATCTTCTTACCTAACAAGTTTTCAATTTCAGCCTCATACTCCTTGAACTTGTCAAGAGCTTCAGACTTACGTTTCATTAGGAAGAGATACCCAAACCTTGAATAATCATCTATGAAAGAGATGAAATATTCATACCCACCTCGAGCTCTAACATTCATCGGACCATAGAGGTCTGAATGTACAAGCTCCAAGGCTTCCTTGGCTCTGTAACCTTTTCCACTAAAAGGTCGTTTGGTCATCTTACCTTCAAGGCATGATTCACATACCGATAAGGAGTTTTCTTCCAAACTCTTTAGAAGTCCACTTTTCACCAACTTTTCAATCCTATTGAGGTTGATGTGACCTAACCTTAGATGCCAAAGATGGAAGTTTTCTTTTGAAGAAACCTTTGGTCTTTTAGTTATTGTTGCCGTACTGAACATTTCAGTGTTAAACAAGGCTTTTATGACTAACGGCCTTAGTACATATAAGTTATTTTCCATTGAACCATAACCAATCTCCATTCCATTCTTGAAAATAAACACTTTATTCTCAGAAAAGAAGATGGTATAGCCTTGTTCAATGAGACAAGAAACTGAGATTAAGTTCCTCTTAATGTGAGGAACTACAAAAACATTATCCAGTAACAGATAACGTTTCTTGTCAACAAATAACTTCAGCCTGGCTACAACAACAGCTGAAACAACCTCACCATTATCGACTCGAAGAGTCATCTCTCCCTATGGCAACGTTTGCCAGGAACTGAATCTTTGGTAAGAGAAACTGACATGATTCGTAGCACCTGAATCAAGGATCCAGGCAGAATCATCATTCTCTACCAGACATGTCTTCAAGACCAATAAATCGTATTTACTGTATTGTCTCCTCTTTTGGAGAGTAGTGGGATGGAGGTCGTTTACCACGAAATTCGTTTCACACGATTCTTTTCCTTATAAGTAATCGGTCATTTTTAAAAACTTTAAATGGAAATACTAACGAGTTGCTGAAAAGAAAAACACATTGACCTACGTTAGGTTTTAAGCAAATACTCGTTGTAAAACAAAACAACATCCAATAAGGTTTTAGCAAAACTAACATGAACCCCGTGTGATATCTAGTTTCGCAATGACGCTTCAAAAGTTTAGGACAAAAGCCACTGAAGGGAGGTCAGTTATCCCTCATCTGAATTGAGAAGTTCTCAACCAGTCATTAATACCAGAACAACTCTTGTTCCTATAACAACTAGCTATCATTGATTTGGCCAAAAGATCATTAACTTACTTAACAATCTCCCGTAGTGTGACCCGCCATTTTAAGCCCTAGAGGTTCGTCCCAAAAGGCCAATCCGAAGGGGAAAAAATCCAATTGGGGCAAAACCTAAAGCGACTCTATCCATTTCTGGAGTTCACCTTGATATTGACCAACTACACAAAATCCATCCGAAGGAGGCCGCTCTGAAGGCGACACGAGGGCATACAAAATTATCTCACGGTGTGAACCAATGACAGAGACTATAGGATGTGTTGGCACACACCTTTCACCCACTTACTATAAATATTCTCTCCGTCCACCTTGATATTTACTCATGAAAACACTATCCGAAGGGGGATACATCCTAGGGCATTTCAAGGCCAAACATGAATCTCTTGGTGTAAACATATAGGGAGAAACGTGAGTGGAATCATAGACATATCTGATACGCCTCCTCCTCCCACTGAGTATTTTATAACATAGGATTTAGCTTACTTAGAAAAAACACGGCTAAGGACTTTAACTAAGTGACTTTTAGGTTTTCCCTAGAGTAACTTCTACTTTGGATAGTTGAACAACTTTTGATCATCATCCATTAAACTCTTTAACGGAGTCTTTAACCAAAACGTCGCATGCTTGTTGAAAATCTATCTAATTCACCTTTCCAGGTAGGTTCCGAGGTAGGGGTGTTACGTTTCCGTCAACTTAAGAACCCCAACCTAGCCAGAACCCACCTTAGACAAAAGGTCCCTTATAGATAGGTTTACAAAAAATGTATTCTTTTATTCCAATCAATTTAATCCTATTAAACCAATTTTAAAAGATTAATCTAGGTTACTAAACTCTTTAGAACCAAATGAACTTAGGTCTATCTCATTCCAATTTTTAAAACCAAAGAAAAAAAACTTGAGTTCACCATAAGTCCGCATGTAACTCTAAATTATCAATTTTAGGTCTAATTTCCTTTATAACACTTATAAATGGAAACAACCACAATACGAAGCTAACACATGCAAGGCATTCATAACGTTTATAAACGGCCTAAGTTTCATGCTCAATACATTGTCCATTCATTGCTACTTCTTTTATATAACACTTATACAAAACGACAATGAAACAAGCAAAACATGCTTCCATTCACCCTTAGACTAAAACATTTATAATAAAAGGATGATGCATGATAATGCTCAATGCATGCAAAATATAACTCTTATATTTCATGATGCATGCGCATGCTATCAAGTAATTTCTTCATGCAAGATTATAACATTTATAATACTGATGCATGAATAATTGCACAATCTAAGGTGGGTTTTTAACTATATGACAAACAATTTGATATATAAGCACCATACATCACATGTATAAGCAATAAAAAATGAAGGAGTCTCCAGGTAAAATTGCCTTAAAACACAAAAGAAAAGCTAACTATTACAAAGACAAGGAGTCTTTGGTTCAAACAGGCGAACCGGGTCTTGAACCGCTCGACAAAGCATCACTTCTCTAATCATCATGTACTAAGCTCCTCGCGATCGTCTACACGATAAAACAAACTTTTTGCTCTATCGCTTACCAGCGTTCCAGAGTTAAATGATCATTTAGCATCTACTATACGATCGTCTAGAAAAATCCAACCGATCGTTTAGCTTTTACTACACGATCATGTACCTTTACTAAGCGATGAAGCCTGAAGCACATGATTGCTTAGCGCGCTCCGCACAACACCCGCCTTCCGCGATCGTTTAAGCGACTACGATGCCGTGAAGTACCATCGCCTAAGCGATCGGTTAGCCAGCGTCTCCGTATCGCATACGTGCGATCGCATAGGTAGTAATTAAGTGATGAAGCTTGCTAACTATACGATTGTCTAGCGCGCGCCTTCTACTAAACGACGAGCATCGCATGCCCCCACTACGATTGCCTACCTCCAGCGCCTACGCGATCGCGCAACCAAAGCCACACGATATGGTAAACGATTTACCCCATCGCTTAGCATTAGCTAAATGATCGATTAGAAAATACTACACGATCGTCTATAACGAAAAATCTAAACGATCGCTTAGTAAAATCCCTACGATCGTTTACCTTAGGGCTACACGATCCGACCAACGCTCTATCTTCTTCTTTGTTGAGAACTGCATCGCCATTGGCCGAAGCTTCATTATGAACGACTCGACGAACTCGAACTTTTTGAATTACAGACTCGATTGCAAAGTTAATTTTTCCCAAAAACACAGGAGCCCTTACAATTAACACTTTGTAATAACAAAAGCTTTAACAAAAAAGACAATCAAACCCGAAACAATCATCAAATTCATTCACAAATGCAGAAAACAATTAACTACAAATGCAGAAACCCACCGCGACTGTAAAAAGCGTTCAATTCAGATCTGTAATTTGGAATATCATAGAACCTGGCTTTGATACCAATTGAAGGAAATCGGAAACGAGATTTTCATGAGCAGTGGAACAAGACTATTCCAAATTACAATCATGAATCAACATATATTTACAGTTGAATACAAAACAAGCAGTTATGCAAATAAATCTAGAAATTACACTATGAACAAATACCAAATGTACAGAGGGAAACTCTACACACATATGCAGAAGCGTCTCCTCGCTCCGATGCGCGACTTTGATCGAACAACAACAACCACGAGCGCCTGATCTACATGACCACAACACCGCAACGAACACTTCGTGCTCATCCTCAGCGATTTCCTCTGTCACAAACTCTTTCGTAACATGATTGACCTCCACAACACCATGAATGGCCTCTAGAAAACCTCGATGGTGACGAGTTGAGTCTGACACCACCAACAAGGCGACCTTGGTATTCTCGGTGTGAGAATCTAGAGGGTGGGCTCTGTTCGGACTTGGTGTGAGGCAGACGAACGGAGGAAACAACGATCGCGTACACGACTGGGCAAGTGGGAGAAGTCAGAGACCTATTGTATAGGTCGATGCCCAATCGTTTAGATAAAACTATCCGATCGTCTAGCAAAAGCTATGCGACCGTTTAGCTCTATTGTCTAGCTCGGTCTCTCGCCTACACACTTTACACGATCTTTTACCTTGGGGCCAGCGATCGTCTAGCAAAGCTATGCAATCGTTTAGTAAACACTTCACGATCGTTTAGCTCGTCCAGCCGTTGTTTAGTAAATCTATATTTATTTGATGACTTCCGTAAGTTTCTTTTCGCCAGAGAGAAAACTCAAAATCCTTTTCAAACTTTTGTAAAACTTATTTTTCAAAATACGAAACCAATTTCCTTTTAAACTCACGGTTACCATGATCCAATAACCACCCACTACTTTGGTTATTTAAAAGAAAAAGTATTAATTATCCAATAATTAATATTATTATAAATATAAATAATAACCAACTTATCATCCTATATTTATAACCTATAGCTTTAATATTTCATCTCATGAAACATATAAACCATAGTTCTTTTTCTATTCCATGGTACTTAATATAAATCTCATTTACATCAATCCTCCACTAGATGTATCTTATACATCATATCGATTGTATCATATATAATCAAAATACCTCTTGTAAATTTGAATATTTCAAATCAACACCAAGAACTGATCCTCTATAGAATCCAAGCTACCAAGGGGACCTCATGGACATGTAGATCTAAAGCTCCAACAGTACATTAATAACTGACTAAACTCTTTAGTCACGGGATCCACCATCCGTTAACTGCCAGACACTCCACTAAAGACGACAGTTGAACTCTCCTCACTAGAGATATATTATATGTCCATCTTAACCAATCAGCAGTGCGACAACCCTTCACAGATCGCTCGTAAGTACAGCTGGACCAATAACCGTTATGCCCCTGTAGTTACATTTGTTTCCTTAAGTATCACTGATCCATCTAATGAACATAAGTCATAGTTCTACTACGACCGAGTCTTCTCTTCTAAAGAGAAGCTGTGGACACTATGTTCAAGCCTTGGAATCGACCCTAATCTCTCTACTTATCATTGCTTCGAAAAAGGAGTGAATTCTATCTTGTGGATTGAGTTCCCAGCTCCCAGATCAGACAAGTCCCTAAAAAGGTAGGCATGTTGAGTTGGCAATTTGGCCACTCTCACCCATACTAATCAAAGGACCGCCGTCAAAGGCAGGAGTCCCCAAAACACTCAGGATTGAGGTCGTGTCACCTATGGTCGTTTAGGTGAGATGAAAGTCTCTAGTATCAAAGACGTTATATACAGAGTCTAGTCATCTCGTGGTCCAAATCTTATACAAACTCTTTGTATAGGACACCCCCGCTCCACGTTTCCACACGAATGGTCAGGATCTACCATCTGTAGTAGTTTACAACACTTGCAAACCTCTACAAAGCGGGCCGTATCCATAGTGTCACTAAGATCAGGTATCTCACCTTAATCCTTATACTACAGACCGATTTAGGTTATCACTTAAGACATGATCCACTTGTATATCACATATACATGCTTTAGTTCACATAAGATAACCAAGGAGCTTTGTTTATTGGATATGAATAAATGCCAGAATTAAATAACACTTATTTTATTCATTAAACAATGTGTATCTTTACAAAACAACGAGACTCCAAGAGAATTAGGACACCAATCCCAACAACGACAAAGGCAGTAGTAAAGCAGAACGCAATCATGATCGTTCTCGGCGTTTAAACTCTATAAATAGCACCTTGGACCTTCACGTCAAAGCATCTGAGCTTCTGCCTTAAAGCAGATGCTTGCGATCACAGATGAGAGCATGAACGAGATTTTTTTTGAGGATTCTTCACCTCCACAAACCATTCCGAGTGATGGCCGGAGCTTTCGCCGAAGATAGAGCTCGAGAGAGACTTCTCCACCATCCATCCATGGTGCCACCAGCAGCCTTGACGCATTTCGGATGAAAAGCAAGGGATTGTTTTCCTCACGCCTTCCATCTCCTCTTGCCCCTGTATTGTATTACATTTTAACTTAAGATATTAAGACATTTTATAATCAATACATATCTTAATTCCTTTAGCGCCATCTTCTTCATCTTCTTTATCTATGTCATCGTTTAGTTATTAAAGGCGATCACATACTCAATCGTATAGCCTAGAGAAAGGACGCATGTAGTAACCCACTGAGAAGTGTGCATTGTATGGCTATAGTGAGTTAATCCTCTTCGCTTGGCGTGAGACTATCGCAACGCTTGTCTATGGGTTGTTGCAATGCCTGTTTATGAGTTGATTAGCCACAACTAATAACCTGAGAGGGTGAGTAGTGACACACCAAAGCGAAGTATGCATTGTTCCTAGAGATAGGCACGATCTTATGCTCGACGCAACTATGCATTATAGAGATATAAGCATGCGGCTAGCCACCAAGAGGTGTGCGATGTGTTAGTGTGGCGAGCTGGGATTACTCGGGCGACCTAACATAATGAACATTATTATGCATTGACGACTGTTGCATCTCTATCAATTCTCTTAGTTAAACTTCCATTGCTCAATTTGTTTAGTTAAGAGTAGGAGTAGTGCATAATCCTTTAACTTTTATCCATCACCTTAAACGCATTACTTCACAAACAACATTTAGTTACAAGTCCCTGAGTTCGACCTCGGATCACCTCAAGATACTTGCGTTCTCGTTATACTTGGCGAGAGAGCAAGAAAACTTGTGGCAGGAACGCATGGTCATCGCATATATTCTTAAGCGCATCTTGCATATTTCTTAGTCCAACGCATGACCATCGATGCATAGAGATCAACGCATATCATAAGATGCACACATATTTATTCTCCATTTTCCAAGCAACACATGGGTCAATATCAAGGTGAATAGAGAAAATATTTATAGTAAGTGGGAGAAGGATGTGTGTCAACATATCCTATAGTCTCCTTCATTGATTTGCAACGTGAGATTTTTTTGCATGGCCTCGAGGCGCCTTGGGAGCACCCCCCTTCAATTTTTTTGTGCATTAGTCAATATCAGGGCGAACACCAGAAATGGATAGGGTCGCTTTCGTTTTTTCTCCAATCAGTTCTTCCCTTCAGCAGACTTATTGAGGCGGAACTCTAGGATCTAAAATGGAGGGTCACATATATAAGAAATTGTTAAGTAAGTTAATGATTTCTTGACCAAATCAATGGTAACTAATTGTTATAGGAATTAGAGTTATTCTGTTTTAACAATTGGTTGAGAATGTCTCAAGTCCACTGAAGGAATAACTGACTACCTTTCAGTGGCGCTTGTTCTAAACACTGAAGTATCATAGTAATAGAATTTTTAAATTAATATGAATAAGATTCATATTAAATCTATTATATTCTTTTTAATTTCTATGTTGAATTAGAATGGATAAGAGAATGCATATAGTCAAATAACACGTTTTATATATTTCAAGGTTATGTCGATTTCTCTTTAGAGATTTAGTTTTTAATTACGGACATAAGTGAAAAAGTTTGATAAATAAGTTACCTGGATAAATGTCATCAACACTTAATGATAATGTATTTTTAAATTTGTCTTTTATTTGGGAATTGTCCTCAAGAGATTGTTGCCAATTCATGAATTAAAAATGAAATGATCGTTTACTTTTATCATCTAGATAACATATGATGTGTCTGGATTAGAAGAAAAGTCATGACAAAAACATATTGTATATTGGAGTCTTGGGAAGCTAAATGATCTCAAAAGTTAGGTATTATCTGAGTCCAAAAAAAAAATTTTATGATTAAAGGCTATGAGAAAAAAGTTTCCAAATTAGCCTGGGATGTCACACGATAAGAAAATTTAAAAATATCTTAAAAAAAAGGAAAAGTAAGAATAAAATAAATTTGATTTACTAAGTTCTTGGTAAAGAATAAACATTCACACTTTGATAGTTGAATAAGGATTCACTATCATAATTTTTTTCTTCTCTTCATTACAATTAAATTGTGTCTCTTAGCAAATACTTAAATCAGTATATAACTTCTACTAGTTGGTAACAGAAAGCTCATCTCAGTTAAAGTAGTTAGAGACATTAAAATATCAATTATTTATACTAAATATGATACCTTTATCATTATAAGACAAATTTAATTTCTCCATACTTTATTACTAAATATTTCATAGAGTATGAATGGTTTTTAGTGATAAGGCATGCTTTTCAAAAGTTGTTTGAAAATATGTTCATCTTTAAATAAATACACTTTTTGTGTTAAAAGTTAACAAATCTAAATACTAAATTGAGAGAGAGTAAGGATTAACGAACCCAAAAAGAAAGACAATTTTTTTCACCTCAAAAGGATACTTGTCCTTGGCATTTAAATGATAATTACGGGTAATTCTCTAAGAGTTAGAGTTAAATCATTATTATTGTCTATCAAAAGTTTTTCTTTTTATGCAAGAGTGTCATTGAACCTTATTAAATAAGGATACCTGGCAAAAGGATCCATTGGGCTTATGCATTTTGACCCAAGTGGTCTAGTGACTGAAAATGTAAACGTGGCATCGTAATATATCATCAATATGACCGATGAGTATCCATGAGCAAAAGTATCTTAATCTAATGCAACTTAAGTTTTATTTTATTTGAAATGTTTAAAAGAAAGTAGATTAAAGTTTAAATCATTTAGGAAAATCTATTGTGACATTATGATAAGATCAAAATGATTAGTACAGGAAATTTATTGTACCATGCCTAATTGATAGAAATGAGATTAGATCTCAACTCTAAGCATTAGGTACAATTTGGATAAGATCGTGCTGCAAGAGGGGAAGTGCAGCCTTGTTAAACTTAGTACATGTTGAGTACTTTGTTAAACGTAATCCTAATCTTTTGAAAATTACACTGATGCGAAACTACATTAAGGACATGCAATAGAGATTGCAATGTTGAATATTATTTTCTCCAAAATATTTGAGAAACAATCTTGGATTATGAAAGTATTGTAAAACTGGTTTACGACATTTCAGTATTTGGGTAAGTTGAGATACTTTTGTCAAAAAGAACCCTTAACAAATATGGTAAAACAAATGTTTGAAAATACACCTAAGTTTAGGTAGTCCTTAAGGAGTTATAAAATGACCTTTTGTACAATCGAAAATAAAATAATATATTTGCGTGACAAATACCGATTTTATTAGAAATGTCAAATAAAAGGCTACGAACCTGTAAAAAGGTTAATTTGTGTTGATGAACTAGTTTTACATAAAACCACTTAATAGTTAATAAGTGTTGTCAACCATTTATTTTCATTTATAAGTCAAATTCTAATTGTCAACTAGATAAGTCTTTGTCGTAGTAGGAGAATTATGAGATAACTCAACCTTTACAAAGGCTTACTTGAAATCTACATTGTCATATAAGATGACAAAATGGAAACTTATAAACCTCAAAAGTAAGAGAAGAGTTATGAGATGACTCAACATTTGCTATGACTTATTGGAAGTTAAAGTTGTCATACTGGATGACAAGAATTGAAGAGTGTTGACAAAAGACATTACGTCAAAGTCATAAAACTTGAGATAAAGTATGTGTACTTAATCTCAGTTTGTTTTTTAGATTTTCTTGATGAGGTAAAACCCATAGGATATGAATGATCTAAAAAATGAGACATAAAAGTGTAGAATTTGAAGGTAGTAATCTTCCAAATGAGACTCTTAGCGAATGCTGAAGACCAGCGCCGCAACTGATAAGGAAATTAGACTATGAGTCAATTTTCTCACTTGTTACTTTAATGGAATCTTTATGTATTATTTGATTTATTGTTGCATATGAGATATATAAAAATGAACTAATTCTTTTACGGAAAGAAGTTCAATGGATCTACACAAATGAATAACATTTTCAAAATTGAATTGCAAAAAGTTTGCAAAATTGTGATGTTCATTTGAAAAATGAATTTAACAATTAGGATCTTTAAGTATAAGGGTTTGATATAGTATCATAATCCATGACTTTGAACAATGAAAATGTTCTTATATAGACAAGAAAATGAAAAATGGGTATTTATATGTTTTATATTGATATTTACTCATTGTGAATGAAGTAAAAATCAGTATGAAAGTTTGACTATTTAACCAATTTCAAATAGTTGATTTGAAGTGATTTTGTATATTAAATATCCACATAGAGATGTTGAGGACATGATGTTAAGTTTCTCTCATGCATCTTACATTTATAAAGTTGTTGAATGTTTGATGCAATAGCTTCAGATGGAATGGTAGTGTATCATTCTAAAGTGAACTTGATATGTCTAAGGAAAAGTTTCCTTAGACACCTTAAGTGTTGAGGGGATGTAATTCTTGTTGAGGACGAGCGTCAAACACAGTCAACAGTTGATGAGGCGCCATACCACTGCTGATATGGATCCTCCTGCCACCGTGGCTCTTATTCCCCAAAATATCAAATCTGTTGTAACGGCCTACCATTATTTTTCTGCCAAGATTCTTTTAGTCTTTGTCCTTATTCACTCATTTAGTGTATATAAAGGGAGCCCCTCCATAAAATGTAATATAGAAAAATATACACAAAAGGAGTAAGAAAACTAAAATTAATTTCATTTCAGAGGCTGTCGTTTCTTTTTCTTCTCCCTTCCTATTTTGCCATTTAACTTGGTATCAAAGCCAACCATGGTGAACACTGAGTCATCTCTATCATCAACCAGCCTCCCAGTCGTTGTTGTCAACAATGACAACATCGCAGGCCCTCCGTTGAACCAACTGCTAAACCAGATAACGTCCATCAAAATGGACATGTCAAATTTCCTCCTATGGCAAAATCTCACCTGGCCCATACTTAGGAGCTACAGGCTAGAGGGTATCTAACTTGAGAACACCCTTGTCCCAGTCGATTCATCACAAAGAAGGTCCATGAAAGCTCCGGTGAGAGCTTGAGCTTAGAACCAGCCACAACCCCCACATCTGAAATAGAACATCAACCAAATCCAGCCTATGATGCGTGGATAGCAGTAGATCAGCTTTTATTAGGTTGGCTCTACAACTCAATGACCCAAGTGTAAGAGTGTAATAACATGCAACGGAAGTAACAAGGATCAATAAGCATTCAAATTCACTAATTTTTGCATAAACTAAAGCATGCTCATCTAAATAAGAGGGATTTAGATCATACATTTGAAAAACTCTTCAAGATCTCGATAAAACAACAACAGTCTTCTCCAAAGATCATCGTGAACTACCTCAAGATCTTCCCCACTATCCTCTTGGAGCTTTAGACTGAGTTGTGGGACTCAAGAACAACTTGAAGCAATGTAAAACGCAAGGAGAAGCTCACCACAACACTCACTCGAAGAACACGTCTTCAGCTAAAATTTTTTTCTCAAATTTTTGTTGAATGCATGCCTCTAAATCACTCCATTCTTCTTTATTTATTGCAGGTGAACATGCAAAGAAGAAATGTGCATAGCTTGCAGCTCATACTTGGAGTTAATGAAGAAAAGGAAGTGGGTTTTATGTGAGCATGAAGAAGATGATAATGGAAAACCATGAAATTCCATTTTGTGCATGTTTTTCCAATTTTCCAATTTATCTCAAAATCAAAATTTTGATTTTGAAAACCATTTTGATTTTCAAACTGAAAAAATAATTTTCTAAAATTAATTTCATAAATTAATTTAAAAGATACTAATTAATTTAATATCAAATATTAAATTAATTTTTGCACAAATCTGTCCTCATATATTTAAATCATATTTAAATATATATTCTCCTATTCCATTTAATTTTAATTTGAACGTTTCAAATTAACTTCTCAAGCTACTCTAAAGCTTAACCATTTACGAGCTAGTAGGGGATCTCACGGACCTACAGATCATGGGCTCAACGATCCAAGATTAATCGGCTAAACTCATTAGATCGATTTAACCCCTATTCGTTAACTAATGAGACACTCCACTATAGCCCATAGTTGAACTCCCCTCACTGTAGTTATATTATATCCACTTTATAACCATAATCAGTAAGTTGATTCTTCATATATTGTTCATAATCACAGTTGAGTCAATATAACCGTTTTAGCCCTATGAATACATCTTGCTCCTTAAGTTCCCACTGACCCTTTAATGAACAATTCTGATTCATAACACCTATGAATAAAATTCTTTCTCTATCATGAAAAGGCGGAGCCCCGATTGTTCAAGACCTGGAATCATTACTTAAGAGAACAACCTATCTGCTAACCCTAAATTGGGTAGGAGTGAATTCCATTTTGCAAAGCTATGTCCCCAGCTATTCATCCGGTCTTATCCTCAAAATGGGAAGCTTATTGAGCAGTGCTATTGGACTACTCTCATCTTTTGCAGATCAAAGGATAATCTCGAACAAACAGGAGTTCATATCTAGCTCAGAATTAAGATCGAGTTAACCTAGGTTATTTAATAAATGAAATAGTCAGTTTTAACAGTAAATGGTCGTTATAAAAAAAAGTGACTATTTTCGTGGTTCAGTCTATATGCAAACTCATTGCATAGGATGCCCTTACTCACATGTCTCAACATGAACGATCCGTGTATTACATCGTTTGTAGCACTTTACAACTCTTTGTAACAACTACAGAGTGGGCCGCATCCAATAGTGTTACCAGAATGAGATACCCAATTTCATCCATATACTTATTAGACCATTTAGACTATACTGTTAACTTGTTCCTGTTTATGTCACTACATAAAGTTACAGTATTCAAACTATAGCCATGGATATGTTTATTGGATTTTCATAATAGAATGCAAAATCAACAATTTACTATTATTGATAAATAGAATGTTTAACACGAACTGTGAGTTGTAGGTGATAACGGGTAGAAATACACGTTATTATAGCTCAAATAAGTAAAACAATGAGAGAATGCGTTGGTAAAAATAAGCAATATCATGTCCAAAAGCGTTAAACTGAGGAAATTGCAATCGCATGCGCCCATCGCATAAAAGCAGTTAATTTACTTATTTTGTGCAGGAAAAATGCGTTGGCACAAGTAAAATTGCGATCCACGGAATTAGGCATCCGCGCGCTTGAAAAATTGCGATCGCAAAGTCATGCGATCGTATGCGATTGTGAGAAGTTGCTTAAGAAGGTGGTTGCATAAAGACTGTGCATCAAGGTAACAACATAATAAATCATGATGGGACAGAAAGCTGATAACGGTCGAATCCGAATTTAGTTGACAAGCCATTAAAGCACACTGTAGCAAGTACACTCAACTTTCGGTGACCATTAATCGGCGCATCAGAGCAGGAGATTTAATGACTGCCCATCATTGCAATCATTAGAGAGAAAGGCTGCTTCACCTTGAGCTCTATAAATACCGAAGGCCACCAGAGTAAAAAAAAAAAGATATATTATATAGAGAATAAGTTAGAGAGCCGTTAGTCTGTTCACGTACATACTTATACTTAGAAGACGGAGATGAGCTAGAAGACAAAGAAGCCGAGAGATCATTCCTGGACAGATCGAGAGAATGCCAGAAAGTACTACAAAGGGAGAGAGGGCCAACACTTGCGAGAGAAAGAATATTCATCTGGACAGATTTGGAGTGAAAAAGACAGTGTAAAAGGCCACGGGAAGTAAGACATTGCTTACCGAGCTTCTTATCTCTAAATTTCATTTGTTATTTTGTATTCGGGACTTTACTTATAGAAAATGGAAATCTCATTTCAATCTATGTTCAATCTCTCCACATTTCGCATGAGTAGCTAAATTTCCGAATCGGTTGAGAAGTACATAGCTAGCATGACCTAAGATTTACATTTTATGCGATCATCTTATCTTATGTATGCGTCATTTACCATTTATAGATACTTGAGAGAGTAGTCTAAAGATAGAATCTAGACTTGAGAGAGTCAGATTAGAATCTAGGCTTGAGAGAGTCAGATTAGAACCGCATAAGCAAGAAATAGAAACTTAGACATAAGTTCTATCGCTATTTACACATCGCATGCACCCTAGAAATAAGATATGATAATATGCAGTCACCTTGTATATGTGTGCATCATTCATCATTGCATAGACAAGAATAGAGGCTTAGACATAAGTCCTATCGACATTTTCATATACATCACATGCGTCCTAGAAATAGGAATTATGACATTTGCATTGAGAGATGACATGCTGTTGTTTGTGTGTAGCATGATCGCATAACTTGTACATAATCTTAGGAAGTGTTAGCTAAACCCCTTCTCAACCTGTTCATCGCATACTCATTGTAACTCTCGATTTCATCAACTCTTTGTTCGAACTCCGTCGCATAGGAAATATTCTTAATCAAAACACCATCCAACTTATTTTTTTTCAACACCGCAAGAGAATCAAATTAACTATAGCATATTTACTCAGTAGTTCCTGTGTTCGACCCTAGACTTACCAGGAAACCTAGTGAGGCGTATACTTGGGTCTTATTAGGAAAATTTGCATGTGCAATGCATAACACATCACCGCAAATTCACACCATAATCACATCACAATTCACAACGCATCAGTAGGGCATTCCCAACAATCTCTCACTTGGACTAAAACTCCAGTGAGAATAAATATATATAATATAATGTTGAGAAACATAATGGAAAAAATACAATAAATTAAGGCATCTCTAATACCATAGATATTCTCTCACTTTCCTTAGGTTACACTACTCGGAGTCCTAGTCCAACTAGGTGGCCCTCGAACACTTTAGCCGAGAGGGTCTTTGTGAATGGATCAGCAAGGTTGTGTTCAGAGGCAATCTTTGTGACGATCACATCTCCTCTGTACACTATCTCCCGTATGAGATGATACTTTCTTTCAATGTGTTTTCCATGTTTATGACTCCTGGGTTCTTTTGAATTGGCAACAACACTACTATTGTCACAATACAGTGTGATAGGTAGGTGCATATTTGGAGTCAGCGATACAACTTTGCTTAATGCTTCTCCAAACTATAGCTCCTTCGTTAAGAGTGAAAACTGATCTTAAAGTAGATTTCCTGGAATCTATGTCAATTTTAAAATCAAAATTAGTGTATCCTGTAAGGATCAAATCCTTAGGTCTATACATAAACATATAGTCCCTCGTTCTCCTTAGATACTTGAGGATGTTTTTGACAGCAGTATAATGACTGTGTCCTGGATTGGATTGGACCTATTGACAATTCCAACTGCAAAGCATATGTCAGGGCGTGTACACAACATAGCGTACATTAAATTCCCAATTGTAGATGCGTATGGAATTCTGTTCATCTCTTCAACCTCTTGAGGTGTCTTAGGACACTGTTCCTTCGACAAATGAATTCCATGCCTAAAAGGTACCATACATTTCTTGGAATTTTGAATATTATACCTTGACAACATCTTGTCAATATAAGATGCTTGAGATAGTGCCAATGTTCTATTTTTTTGGTTCCAAAAGATCTGTATTCCTAGAACACACTGAGCATCACCCAAATCTTTCATTTGGAACTGTATTGCTAACCATCTCTTTATGTCAGCAAGGAAACTTGTCTCATTCCCAATGAGCAAGATATCATCAACATACAGAACTAAGAATGCTACAGTCTTGTTGACTATTTTCGTGTACACACAAGATTTGTCTACATTCTGTTCAAAGCCATAAGATTTGATCGCAGTGTCAAACCTTATATTCTAGGATCTGGATGCTTGTTTCAATCCATAAATGGATCGATTAAGCTTACAGAATTTCTGTTCTTGTCCTTTTTTGATGAACCCTTCTGGTTGAGACATAAAAATACTTTCATCAAGATAGCCATTCAGAAAAGCTGTCTTGACATCCATTTTCCATATCTCATATTCATAATATGTGGCAATAGAAAGTAGTATTCTTATTGATTTAATCATGGTAACAAGAGAAAAATTTTCTTCATAATCAACTCATTCTCTTTGGGTAAAACCTTTTGCCACGAGTCTGGCTTTATAGGTCTGTATCTTGCCAGTTTGGTCTCGTTTTCTCTTGTAGATCCATTTGCAACCTATAGGTGTAACCTCATGTGGTTGATCTACAAGTTCCCAGATAGAGTTGAAGTACATAGACTTCATTTCATCATCCATGGCTTTTATCCATTGTTCCTTGTCAATGTATTCCATTGGCTTTTTAAAGGTCAATGGATCCCCTAAACCATCATCCTGTACAATCAAGGGCAGAAACCGATTACCTCAAGCGGCTGTTTCAACAAACACGCAAAGGAGCCCTCAAAATGAGTGAGTACTTAACCTTAATGAAGAGATATT
This sequence comes from Benincasa hispida, assembly GCF_009727055.1. Taxonomy (NCBI): domain Eukaryota; kingdom Viridiplantae; phylum Streptophyta; class Magnoliopsida; order Cucurbitales; family Cucurbitaceae; genus Benincasa; species Benincasa hispida. The sequence continues at coordinate 3,042,793 of NC_052353.1, forward strand.
CTGACGAACGTGCTCTTGCTGGATCCCCTATGTCCCTATTTGTTCTTGTTTCTCAAGTATTGTCCGGTTTAGCTGAAGAATACAACCCAGTGGTTGTAGCGATTCAAAGCAAAGGCACAATATGTTGGTCAGATCTACAGTCTGATCTTCTTTTGTATGAAAAACGCCTTGAATATCAGCTGGTCATCAAGACTGAAGTGTCTGGGATATCCAATATCTCCCTTTCTCCTAACCCAATCTCGGTAAATGTAGTGCAAGGAAATACCCAAGCAAGTCCAAATCAGTACCGCAACTCACAGAGACATTCTCAGCCCTCAAACTTCAGAGGAGGTGGAGGTCGAAATAGGAGAAGGGGTCGCTGAAATAATGCTTCAACAAATCGACCAACATGCCAAACCTGTGGTAAGCTAGGCCACACTGCTGACATTTGCTTCTTCTGCTACAATAAAGACTTCAATAATCCCCATCAAACCCACAATCGAGCTGAATCTACCCAACTGCCCTCTAGCCGATCTTAAATCAAAACACTTTAACATTGATCACTCACTCTAGCATTGCCTCACTTGAAACCATAGCAGACCCCAACTGGTATGCTGATAGTGGGCTTCCACTCATGTGACCAACAACCCCAACTTCTTAACCTCTGCCGTAAACTACACAGGTACAGACAAAGTAATTGTTGGAAATGGGACTCCACTTAAAATATCTCAATATGGGTTTTCGACCATACATTCTAAATCTGGTTTTCTCTCCCTACTGAATATACTTTATGTTCCTGACATTGATAAGAACTTGGTTAATGTTTCTAGACTGGCCAAGGATAATAACCTATTTGTTGAAATTCACGCTAATTTTTGTGTGGTTAAGGACAAGGACTCGGGAGAGGAACTTCTAAGAGGCAAGCTTAAGGATGGTCTTTACCAAATGGATTGTGTCAGCCCATTGATAAATAATGTATCTAGCATCAAGGCGATCCCAAGTGATAGCATGACTACTCCAGCTTCTTCTTCTTCTTCACTACCTGTCTTTACCGCGAGTACATCAATATCCAAGTCTCTCATACACAGGCGTCTTGGACATCTATCCCCTAAAATTTTGGCCAAGTTAATTAGTGGATGTAATCTAAAAACTTATGATAATGAAAACTCTGTTTTTTGTGAAGCTTGTCAATTTGGGAAAACCCACAACCTCCCATTTTCTCTTTCATCCTCGCACGCACAATCCCCATTTGATTTGGTTCATACTGAATTATGGGGACCTGCCTCAGTACCATCGGCTGATGGTTTTCGATATTATGCTCTGTTTATAGATGACTTCAGTAGATTCACATGGATATATCCTTTGAAACAGAAGAGTGACACTGCCTCTACCTTTTAGAACTTCAAGTCATTTGTCCAAACTCGATTTGAAAAAACTATTCGGATCTTGCAAATGGATGGTGGTGGCGAATTTAAAACAGTGGCGCACATTTGTGAACATCCGAGTATTCAGATCAGAGTGTCATGCCCATATACTTCGGCTCAAAATGGCCGTGCTGAACGAAAACACCGTCACGTTGTTGAAACCAGACTCACGATCCTTGCTCAGGCTTCCATGCATTTACATCTCTGGTGGTATGCTTTTCAAACAGCACCTATGCTTATTAACTCTTTTCCTTCCCCTGTTCTTAAGGACAAAAGCCCCATGGAGGTTCTTTTTCACACCACATTGGATCTATCGTCCATCCGAGTCTTTGGCTGTGCATGCTACCCCAATCTATGGCCATATTAGAACCATAAGTTCGGTTTCCACAGTCGAAGATGTGTCTATCTTGGACCTTCACCAATCTGCAAAGGTTTTTGCTGTCTCACAGATGATGGCAAGGTGATCGTCTCACGACATGTCAGTTTCAACGAAGATGACTTCCTATTTCGGTCGGGTTTCGGATCCTCTCCAACCCAAGTATCACATCTCCGACTCAATCAATCACTGCTTTTTTTCCTCAATCCTCACCACCCAACCCTTCCAACTCAATTTCCATGGGCCTAGCACCTTCACAGACCGTAGCCCAAATCACACCTAACCCACCTCCCTTGGCCCAAACTCCACTTATCCGACCAGCACCTGACCCAAACCCAATCACTCCTTAGTTGCCCTCTTCCGCTCCAAACTTCTCTCTCCAAAGTCCACACTCTCTACCCCCGCCTTCTCCCTCTCCATTTCTTCTAACTTCTACTTTATCCCCGTCAATAAGTCAAAATCCATTACCTCCACAGTCAACTTCTCATCTCTTTCACCCCCACCTACCCTGCAATCAACTTCTCGGCCAGTCACAAATGATCATCCCATGATCACTCGGGGCAAGTCTGGCATTTTCTGACCTAAAGCTTGGACTGCCTCTGTATCCTCAGACCCCTCCCTACTTGAACCTACAACTGTCACTCGTGCCTTAGCTATTCCTCAGTGGCACTCAGCCATGGTGGCCGAACTTGAAGCTCTGCATCGTATCGGAACCTAGACTCTGGTTCCGTCAACCCCTCATCAGAATGTCATTGGCTGCAAATGGGTTTTCCGACTCAAACGAAATGCAGATGGGTCGATTCAACAACACAAAGCCCGCCTTGTTGCTAAAGGCTTCCATCAACACCCTAGTCTTGATTACTTTGACACCTTCAGTCCAGTTGTCAAGGCATCCACAATTCTAATCGTCCTCTTTCTGGCAGTATCAAACAAGTGGGCGCTCCGACAGATTGACTTCAACAATGCCTTCTTGAATGACACATTAAAAGAAACCGTATATATGACCCAACCCCCGGGGTTCCAAAATCCGTCATTACCACACCATGTCTGCAAGTTCAACCGAGTAATATACAGTCTCAAGAAATCCCCAAGGGCATGGAATGATGAACTGAAAACTTTCCTTCGCCGGTCTGGCTTCCAAGTAAGCACCCTTGATACCTCCCTTTATTACCTTCGCATTACCACAACTATCACTATCTTGCTTGTGTATGTCGATGACCTCATCATTACCGGCAGTGACACAGTTCAAATAACTCACCTTATCTCCACTCTAAACACTAAATTCTGGCTCAAAGACCTCGACCGACTTGACTACTTCCTCGACATTCAAATAACCTATCTACCTTCTGGCCTTCACCTCAATCAATCTCAATACCTTGCTGACCTTCTATCCAAACTCAACCTCTAAAATATGAAACCGTGTCCGAACCTAGCTGCCCTTGGCACTCTGCTCTCATTAAATAGTGGAAACCCCTTATCCGATCCTCTTCCCTACAGAAGCACGATCCGTGCTCTTCAATACCTCACAAACACCAAACCTGAGATTGCATTTATCATTAATAAGCTTAGCCAATTCCTTAAAGCCCCTACGGATGTCCACTGGTCAGCAATAAAATGAGTACTTCGCTATCTCACAGGCACCTTACATCATGGCCTCATTATACAACCGGACCACAGTCTTACAACCACTGCCTTCTCAAATGCTGACTGGGCCTCCAATCTTGATGATCGTAAATCAACAGTTTCCTACTACCTTTATCTTGGCTCCACCCTCATCTCCTGGTCATCCAAAAAGCAAATGGCTGTCGCCCGATCGAGCACTGAATCCGAATACCGAGTCCTTGCTCATGCTGTCGCTGAAATCATATAGGTACGCAATTTACTTTCTGAAATTGGCTTCTCCCCATCTGGTGTACCTGTATTATAGTGTGACAATATGGATGCTGGCACCTTGGCCGCCAATCCTGTCTTCCACGCTCGAACCAAGTACATTGAAATTGATGTGCACTTTGTTAGAGATCAGGCTCTTGGAGGCTGCTTAGAAGTAAGATATGTTCCTTCCAATGAACAGCTTGTCAACTGTCTAACAAAAGCTCTCCCTTACGATCAATTCACGTACTTGCGAAGCAAGCTCGGGTTAAACACTATACCCTCTGGCTTGAGGGGGGATGTTGAGGATGAGCGTCGAACACAGTCAGAAGCTGATAAGGCGCCACACCACTGCTGATATGGATCCTCCTGCCGCCGTGGCTCTTCTTCCCTAAAATATCAAATCTGTTGTAACGGCTTACCATTATTTCTTTGCCAAGATTCTTTTATTCTTTGTCCTTATTCACTCATTTAGTGTATATAAAGAGAGCCCCTCCATACAATGTAATATAGAAAAATATACACAAGAGGAGTAAGAAAACTGAAATTAGTTTCATTTCAGAGGCTGTTGTTTCTTCTTCTTCTCCCTTCCTATTCTGTCACTTAACTATTCTTACATGAGACTTATTAACATTTAATATATAATTGGTTAGTTATATCGGTTAAAGTGAAAATTAAAACTTATGAATAATGAGACAGAGATGTATAAAGTTTAAGATTTGAACTTTCATGAGATACACTGTCTCATACATGGTTTAGTGAAATCCATATCTTATCCTAAGTGGTGTAAATTAGACTACAAGACAATATTTTTGTTTGTGAAGCAATAATTTGCATAACCATGGTATATCCTTCACTATTTGAAAGTTGTTTCAGACATGAAATAGTCTATCCACTTTTATGAGATAGTGTGGTGCAAGGACTAAGTATGAAGATATTTGTAAACACCAAGTTGTAGGAATAAAAATAGATCGAGAATAACATCATGGTGGTGACTAGATGGTTTTTGTTAACATAATAGTTTGAATTATATGACAGGATTCTTTAGGCTAAAGTATGAGAGAATCTCCTAGAATGTCTAGAACTATGAGACATGTCTATAGTGCGCTAGGGAACATGAGAGAGCATGTTGGGTATAAAGTATGTCCTAAGATATATGTCTTACCGACTTATATCTCATCAATTTTAGTGTAAGTGAGAGATTGTTGGAATATATGCCCCAAAACCTCGTAATTGATAAGTTATTTGAAATAATGGTTGATTATTTTATACATGCAGTTACCCATTAAAGAAAGATCCAAGGTTATTTTATGTAACTTGAACAGTATGCGGTAGGCATACAAGTAAATCATTTTAAATTAATAACCTAAATGGTTTGTAGTATATGGACAAGATTGGGTTCTTTATCCTAGTGACACTACGGATATGATCCACTTTGTAAATGTTACAAGAGTTGTAAGTATTACAGACAATTTGATCCAAATCGTTCATGTGGAGACATGTGAGTGGGGGTATCCTATATAAAGAACTTATATAAGACCGGACCACAAAATGATTAATCTCTCTTTATAACACCGTTTAACCAAAGAAATTAACATTTCATAAGATGAAAATAGGTAACTCGACCTCAATCTTGAGTGAGTTATAAAGTCATATCTATGAGGGTAGTCTATTGATCTGCATGGGTGAGAGTGGCCTGAGTCGCCGACTAATAAGCCTACCATTTTGGGAATTTTTCCGAGTAGGGAGCTGGAAAGATAGCTACACAAGATAGAATTCACTCATTCGTGTCTAAGGTATGTAAATGAATTCCTCTCTTAAGTGTTGACTCCGAGTCCTGAACAATAGAGCCCTTCCCTCTCGTTGGCCTGAGAGGATTTTGTTTATGGTAGGATCATAAACAAATTGTTCATTAGAGGATCAATGAGACTTAAGAAGTAAGAGGTAAATAAGAGGTAAAATGGTAATTTGGCCAAACTATAATTACGAACACGTGAAGAATTGACTTACTGATAATCGGTTATATCCATGGACACAGAAATATATTTACAGTGTGAAGAGTAAAGCTGAGGGTCTTTTATGGAATGACCCACAGTTAATTAATGTTGATTAATTACGGGCTGATATTGCTATGTTTATGTAGAAAACTCGCCATTGCGACCAAGTGAACATATGATCGCATGAACCAAGCAGTCATTAATGCGATCAAGCAAAAGCTATCAAATACAAACATACAATCACATAATCAGCTATCGCGATAAAGCATGACAAGGGCGGTAGAAGTCAAATCACAGATTGAGTTGATGATTGACAAGAGAATTTCGTTGAAGATTCAATGAACTTTTGACGCGTTGCAGGCGGCTCTTCAGGGTATGGAATTTAATGTGCCTCATCAGCAAAATCATGACTAAGAGAAAAGAAAAGCATCCTCAGACGACTATAAATACCCATGCAATCGCCATGCAGAAAAGAGGGAGAGAAATTCTTAAAAGAAAAACTCTGCTAACCTTCCCATTCAGACATAGAAACACCTTAGTGAGAACTTAGGATTCCTGTTGAAGTAAAGGAGGATATCCTTGTTTGATAATCTAAATGAAGCAGTCGCCAGTAGAGCCGAAGGTAGCAAGACATTGCATACCACGACTTGATTCTCTATCCCTTTCTTTCTCTTATAGTGTATTTGCATTGTAATTTTGACTTTGACAATTCAAACGTTACAATTGAAGGAAATCAGACATGAGTATTTTCATGAGCAATGAAAGGATTTTTCCAAATTTCAATCGTATATTAACAACAACAATTACAGTCACAAATGAAAACATACAGTTATGCATAAATCGAAATTACAACTGCTTTACTACACGATCAAGGGAAGAATTCACATACCTTCCATCTTCAAGACCCTTGATCACGAACGCTCGAACAATCAGCAACACTGTAACACTCGAACAAAGTGATCACCAAGGTCACGAACACTCCAAACACCACGAACGTCCTCCACAGAACCTCGACTATGTCGAGTTGAGTAAGACACCACTAAAAAGGTTAGCTTGGTATTTTCGGTGTGAGAATCCAGAGTGTGGGCTCTGTGTGGACTTGGTCAGAGGATGAGACCGAAGGAGAACAATCGTGTAAACAATTGAGCAAGTGGGAGAAGATAAAGCCTATCGTATAGGTCGAGGCTATGCGATCGTTTAGCAAAAGCTATGCGATCGTTTAGCTCATCGTCTAGCTCATAGTCTATCGTTTAGAAACTCTCCACAATCACTACAAACTCGAACAAAGAGAGCACCAAGGTCACGAATACTCCAAACACCATGAACAGCCTCCACAGAACCTTGAACGCTACACTGCACGATCACAACAAACTCGAACAAAGCGATCACCAAGATCACGAACACTCCAAACACCGCGAGCGGCCCCCGCAGATCTTCGACTATGTCGAGTTGAGTAAGACACCACTAAAAAGTTTACCTTGGTATTCTCGGTATGAGAATCCAGAGTGTGGGCTCCTTGTGGACTTGGTCAAAGGATGAGACCAGAGGAGAACAATCGTGTAAACGATTGAGCAAGTGGGAGAAGATAAAGTCTATCGTATAGGTCGAGGCTATGCGATCGTTTAGCTCATCGTCTAGCTCAGAGTCTGTCGTATAGAAACTCTACACGATCGTCTAGTCTCTCCAAGCTGTCATTTAGTAAATCTGATTTACTTGACAACCTATCCGTGAGAACTTTTCGAGAGTGGAAATCTCAAATTAACATTAACTATATTTAGGAAAATATTTTTCCTTTTATCTCACGGTTACCATGAAACCACCAATAACCTCCCACTCAATTGGTTATTAGAGAAAAAGAGAAAAGTATCCAATAATCAATATTATTATAAATATAAATGATAACCAACTTACCATACTATATTTATAACCTATAGTTTTAATATTTCATCTCATGAAACATATAAACCATAGCTCTTTTTCTATCAATGGCACTTAATGTAAATCTCATTTACATTAACCCTCCACTTGATGTATCTCATACATCATACCAATCATATCATATATAATCGAATTACCTCTTGTCAATTTGAACATTTCAAATCAACACCAAGAACTAATCCTCAACTTGAATCCATTGAGATACCAAGGGGACCTTATGGACCTGTAGCTCGAAGCTCCAACGGTACATGAATAACTGACTAAACTCTTTAGTCACGGGATCCACCATTTGTTAACTGCCCGCGGTTATTACCATCATCATACTTTGGTTGGTTAAGGAGAAAATGTGTTGGCATACCATTTCTGGCACTCTACCAAAAACCGACAGCTGAACTGTTCTTACTATAGATATATTTGTGTCCATCTTAACCAATCAATAATGCTACAACCCTTCACAGATCACTCGTAAGTACAGTTCAGCTAATAACCGTTATGCCCCTGTAGTTACATCTAACTCTTTAAGTACCACTGATCTCTCTAATGAACATAAGTCATAGTCCTACTATGACTGAGTCCTCTCTTCCAAAGAGAAGTTGTGGCCACTATGTTTAAGCCCCAGAATCAGCCCTTAAGGGAGCAATCTATCTACTTACCCCTGCTTCGAGGAAGGAGTGAATTCCATCTTATGTAATTGAGTTCCCAGCTCCCAGATCAGACAAGTCCCCAAAAAGGTAGGCATGTTGAGTTGGCAATCTAGCCACTCTCACCCATACTAATCAAAGGACCGGCCTCAAAAGTAGGAGTTTCTGAAACACTCAGGATTGAGTTCATGTCACCTATGGTCGTTTAGGTGAGATGTAAGTCTCTAGTATTGACTGTGTTATATACAGAGACGAATCATCTCGTGGTTCGGTCTTATACAAACTCTTTGTATAAGACACCCCACTCACATGCCTCCACATGAATGATCAGTATCTACCATCTGTAGTAGTTTACAACACTTGCAAACCCCTACAAAGCAGGTCGTATCCGTAGTGTTACCAAGATCAGGTATCCCACCTTAATCCTTATACTATAGACCTTTTTAGACTATCATTTAAGGCATGATCCACTTGTATATCTCATATACACGCTTAAGTTTACATAAGATAAACATGGAACTTTGTTTATTGGATATGAATAAATGCCAGAATGAAATAGCACTTATTTTATTCATAAACAATGTGTACAATTACAAACAACGAGACTTCGGGAGAATTAGGACACCAATCCCAATAACAATATGAATACATATTCATTCTATCCTCTGTTTATCTTATCCATCACCATCATACGTAGCTAAATTGTCTAATGGGTTGAGAAGTATGTAGCTAACACTACTAAGAAACAAGAGAATTATGCGATCAACTTGTTTCATGTGTGCTTATATGCGTTAATTGAATAAATCGACAGATTGTTCTAAGTAAATTTAACCTGAGTTTAAAAGAATTTAATTTGGAACTCATAAAGCAAGAAGAGATATTCCTTAGAAATAAGTATATCTTCTCCGCAATGCACTCATCGCATGCATCTTAGAGATAAGATAATGTGTCCGGATACTCTGAGAAGTGATGATCATAACATTGAGTACATTGCTTGAACGCATAATCCCTTTCATTGCTTATGAAATGTTAGTGAAAATTTTTCTCAACCCTATCATCGCATATCTATCACCAACAACCATAATCCACTCTGTTTCACTTGGGCATAATTTTCATCGCTTAGATTTTTAAATTAAAATAACACATCAAATCATCCTTTTGTTGGAACATTTCAATTTGCATTAAGATCATATTTTTAGTTTTATTGCGTATTTACAAGCAATACCTGGGTTCGATCCTAGACTTACCAGGACTTTGGTTGAATTTGCACTTGGGTTCCACCAGATAAAACAAAGCATTATAACCTCATAGATTTCATCGCATGTTACAAACACATCATATATCCTGGGAGACAATTACTCATGAAACTCAGGCACTAGAATGAGTAAAATTGTATTAAGGAGACAACGTGAAGTCGTTGGGCTCAGATTCTTTTTGGTATATCAGGTTATGTATTTTCTATTTTTTAATGATCTTATTCATATAACAATCTTAAGACAATGTATAGCAATTTTACCATATCACTTCTTTTGTTTTTTTTCTTTTTATTTTTCCCGCATTTTATCGTTTTATATTTCTATAGATTTGTACACAACCATCTTGTTGTTATTTCCTCTTTTTCCCTCGTGTGCATATTAGTGTTACGAATATATTTTCTATTAATTATCTATATGAAAATTTCCATGCATGTTTGTTTTTTCCTTATTGTTTAGTCTCACTTTATAACCCTGTTGCTAGACGAGACTTACATTTCACTAGAATGATCATAACTTAACTTTAATCCAAAGTGAGTTGTGAACTCCTACTTATGAGGGTGATTCTTTAATCTATATGGGTGAGAGTGGCCAATTTCATCGACTAAATATGTCTACCATTTTGGGGGTCTGTCTAATTGAGGAGTTGGGAACACAACTACACAAGAAGGAATTCACTCTTTCCATATTATTAGGGTTAATAGATAAATTGCTCCCTTAAGGGTTGATTCTGAGTCTTGAATAATGTGACATCACACCCTCTCTTGGCCCGAGAAGGTTTTAGCTATAATTGGACTATGAATAATTATTCATTAGAGGGACCAGTGGTCCTTAAGAAGCTAGATGTAGCTATAGGGGTAAAATGGTAATTTTGACCCAGTTGTACTTACGAGCAATTTGTGAAGGGTCAACATACAGTTGATTGATTATATCCAATAGACATAGACATATATCTATAGTGCGAAGAGTGCAGTTGTTGGTCTTTAGTGGAGTGACCGACATTTAATGAAAATTGATTAGTTCAATTAAAGAGTTTAATTAATTAATCAAGAATCATTTGGAGCTTCAATGTATAGGTTCATAAGGCCCTCTTGTTTTCTCAATAGGGATTAGTGAGAATCAAATTAATTTTGGATTAATTTGAATTATTCAAATTAATTAAAGGGAATTAATTATATATGATACAATTATATAATATACATGATACGTTATAATATAGAGTTTTAATGAGAGAAAAAATATTTGAATATGATTCAAATATTAATCATATGAATATGATTCATAAAAAAACTATAGGTCAAAACTAATATAAATATGATTCATATTAATACTAAAGGTTATATGAGAGAATAATAAACTATAGATTATATTATATATGATATAATATAAACTATAGGTTATATGTTATATGTGATATAACATATAATCATATATATATATATATATAATTAAAATTCATTAATTTTAATTTTAAATTAAAAAGGATTGATAACTCCCTCAACCACCTCAACTTCCTTTGTACATGCTTATACATAGAGAGAAGGAACATAACGTGAAACTGAGATTTTCACTATTCACTTCTTCATCTTCCTCCTGCATCATCTCAAGAATCTCTTAGTAAAAATTTCTCTAAAAAGATTCTCCCTCCCTTTATACCAAAATTCCTCTAAGCGAGCCCACAAACTCCGCTTTGGTTCATACTAGAGAATAACTTGGAAGATCTTGTGGTGGTGTTCTTTATTGGAGTATCAGTTGTCGTCTTCAAGTTGCTGTGAATGGGAGGATACATGAAGATACGGTTCGTCAAGGGTAAGTTTCTCAATCCCCTATCCTTTCTGTAAATTTGGTAGAAAGCATGATTAATTATATTTTTGTTTATCCATGTTTCTCTCTGGATTTTATATTTTATAAAATGAAATTGGAGACACAATTGCATTCGATTGCTTCCACTTCGAGGTATTCCAAACCATTCACTTGCAACATAACTAATTTGGATTTGATTTGTGTGATTTTTGGAGAAAGTTCAATTAAAGGTGTATTGCAAGTTTAACCTACATTTGTAACATTTTATGACTGAAGATGGTACACCGGAACCCATATACGACCCTCAGATTGAAAAGACCTTTAGACAGTAAGATTCAACAGAATAAAGAAGGCAAAGAAAACATTACACACGTATGCACCTCTTGAGAAGGCGACTCGTTGGACTTCATTAAATGCTTCATCATCACGCATGACATCAACATGTCAAATCACACGCTTAACCGCTCTCTATATAAGCCATCACTTCTTCATTTTCTTATTTTTGGCACTCTTGACTTTTACCTCCGATCATTGTTCTCTGCAACCCTAGCTCTCTTGCCTTTTAATCATCTCCGACGAGTATTATCTCTGCCAAATCCTTTAGAAACTTTCCCTTCCTCCATCAATGGCCCACCAAGACAACATCAAGAACACCTCAACCCGTGTCTTCTTCAATCCTTCACCATCTCAGCAGCAGCCACGTCGGAGTCTCTATCCGATTCCGTTTATACAGCCACGTCCTTCTTCCAGCCCCTTAACCCACCCAACGGATCTGCTTTTTCACGTATCAAACTCACCGTCCGTTGGTTATCCCTACCGTAACTCTAATCATTCTTACTATTGTTGTTCAAGCTTCTCCTTTAATCGCCCCTTCTTTTGCCCTACGTTCAACAACTGCCCTTTAACCTACCCTACTCGAACCCTTGGCTATGATCTACCCACACGAGTCCGTACTGTCTAGATCCTCTTCACCGCAAAATAAGGCTAAAGGCAACGCCGACACTCAATCCCGACCAGTAACATCACTAATCGTCGTAGGATCGAGTATGAAGATGATACTGTAGGATTGTATTAGCAACAGCGGAAGCACAAGGATCATCTAAGCATTCTAATTCACTAATTTTGACAAAATATAAAGCATGCTCTTGCAGAAAACAAATGAGTTTCAAGACATACCTATTATAAAACTTCTTCAAAGCTCATTCTCAAGCTGCTATCTTCTTCGAACCTTGTTGCAGACCACCTCAAGATCTTCCCCACTATTCTCTTGGTGCTCTAGATTGAATTGTGGGACTCAAAACAAGCTTAAATCAAGGGATGAAGAAGAAAAGCTCACAGCAGCAATCTTGGTGAAGAACCCTTTCTTCAACCTGAATTTTCTCTAAAATTCTCTATAGATTGCATGGCCGAATTTCACTCCAATATCTTCATTATATTACAAATCAACATGAAAAGAAGAGAGGTACATGAGTTGCAGCTCATGCTTGGAGAAGACAAGGCAAAGATGAAAGCTTTTGTGTGAGCAAGTTGAAAGATGGATAATGGAAAATCAACTTTTTCTATTTGTGTTTTGTTTTTCACTTTTTCAATTTTATCTTTAAAATCAAAACTTGATTTCTTAAAATCTATTTTGATTTAAAAACTAAAAATTTTAATTAATTTCATAAATTAATTTTTTAAATAAAACTTAATTAATTTAATATCAAATATTAAATTAATTTTTACACACATCCATCTTTATATATTTAAATCACATTTAAATATAAATTCTCCTATTTCGTTTAATTCTCAAATTAAACACGTAATTATATCTTATATAATTACTAATTTTCTTAATTCTAATTTGAACATTTCAAATTAACTTATCACGCTATTCTAGAGCTAGTCCGTTACGAGCTAGTAGGAGGACCTCGCGGACCTACAGATCATGGGCTCTAACGATCCGAGATTAATTGGATAAACTCATTAGACCAAATTAATCCCCATTCGTTAACTAATGGGTCACTCCACTAAAACCCATAGTTGCACTCCCCTCATTGTAAATATATTATATCCACATGATTTAACTATAATTAATAAGTCGACCCTTCACAGGTTGTTCGTAATAATGGCTGGGTCAAATATCTGTTTTACTCTCGAGATTACGTCTTATTCCTCAAGTCCCTATTAATCCTTTAATGAATAATTGGTTTGTGATCCAATCACTAAACCAAACTCTCTCAGCCTAGTGAGAGAGTGTGGCCCCTTGTTCAAGACCTGGATTCGGTACTTAAGAGAACAACCTTTCTCCTATCCCTAAATCAGGTAAGCGTGAACTTTGTCTTGTACCCTATGTCCCCAGCTATCTATTTGGTCTTACCCCTGAAATAATAGTCTTATTGAGCCGGCACTGTTGAGCCAACCCTCACCTATGAAAATCTAAGGGCAATCTCGAATAAACAGAAGTTCATAGTTAGCTCAGGATTAAGATCGAGTTACCTAGGTCATCTAGGTGAAATAGTCAGTCTTAACATCGTATGTAGCACTTTACAACTCTTTGTAACAACTACATAGTAGGTCGCACCCAATGGTATTACCAGAATAAGGTACCTAACCTTATTCATGTACCATAGATCATTTTGACTATTTACTAGAACCTGATCCACTCTTATGCCTCCACATAAAGTTCAAGTACTCATATAATAGTCATGGGTCTTAGTTTATTGGATTTAGACTTTCATGCAATTTATGAAATCAATAATAAATTTATTGATTATAGAAAATGTTTATCATTCTACAATCTACAAGTTTCAGGACATAAAACACAATAGGTATGCCTCAACAGACTTGAGTTGGAGGCGTTGCACCCAATGCCACCAAATGCTAGTGATCTGGCTGGCGCAATCGAGGTAGCGAGAAGAGATGAGATGGATGTCTCCAAGGATATCCTGAAGAGCATTGAACACAAAGGCGAGTCGATTGATGTGGGAATTGTGGATTAATCAGCAAGGAGAAACGCTGATCAGTAGAAAGAAGTGAAAGAAAGAAGAAACAAGGAAGTGAATCTGCCGCAAGGGTCTATCCCTGCAGCGTGTGGCCCTAAAGAGCTTACGTCCAACAAAGCTATCTCCACTAGCTCTAACGAAGGGTCCATTAGAAGGTTATTTGAGGCCTTTCAGAAGAAGAAGCCGAAAAGGAGGTTGTGAAGAAGGAAGAACAAGTGGTCACAAGGCCTTTGAAGAAAAGAATTCTGGAAGAAGATAAGAATGACGAATAGTTGGCTGCATCTAGTGCCACTATTATTAAATTGGACGAAGAAGAGGAGGTGATTCCCTTGCAAAATAAGCCAAAGAAAATCACTCGCTCTGAACCCTTGGTGAATGCATAGAAGGAAAAGGGCATGCCTAGACCAGTCTTGAGGTCTGATGGAACATAAAGAATGCATGCATAGTGGAAGCGATGAATCGACAACGTTCTAATTACATTAAAACAAAGAACAAGCATGCAAAGGGTTAGAGAATACAACCTTTGAAGATTCCACCGCAATCTTCCTCTCTCGAGCTCGATCGACACCACCAACGGTAAATTTTCGCTATTCTCCGGTTGATGAACACGCTTGTGGGATTGTTATTTAGTGAAAATAGAGGAATTTCACTATATTAAGTAGAAGAGTAAAGAGAATTTGGTGGAAGAATTTACGTTAATTGTCAAGGAAGCATTAGTCTTTTTCAATTTAAAAAACAAAGCCTTTTGTAGAGAAAACACATGTAAAATCTCATTTTGCATGTCTTCCACCTCAAACTCCATTAGTATGTAATTTCTAGGTGTCAAGCTTGGGAAATGCCACTCCAACGTCCACTTAATTAGTGGAAAAATCCAACAATTGGATTTTCCCACTAACTAATTTTTTAATCAAAAAATGAAAACAATTTTCAAATTTTAGAAAAATATTTAATTAAAACAACTTCAATTAAATAAAATATAAACAAATTTAATATCACATATTAAATTATTTAAGACACTTAGCTTTGATTAATCACATTAATCAAGTTTAAAAAATACTTTCATGCTAGTGATCAAGTATACTCTAAAAAATAATTAATTATTTAATTGTAAATTATATCTCATAGAAAATACAATTCTCCCTTAAGACCGAATTTGAACATTTCAAATTATCACTTCACCTAGTTCTTCAATTTTTTTCGTATTGATCTAGCAAGGAGACTCGATGGGCCTACAAATCATTGGCTTCAACAATCCCAGACTAACTGGTCAAACTCTTTCACCTAGGTAATCAACATTCGTTAACTAACAGGATTGTCCATTATAGCCTATAGTTACACTTTCTTCACTGTAGATATATTATGTGTCCATTTGATATAGTCGTCATCAATAAAAACTAGCCTTTGAGCCTCTACCGTCTCTCTAACTTCTCTCTAAAAATTCTCTACCTTTTCCCTCCTCAAAAGTTTTTGAAGACCACTCTTCCAAGTTCTTTGGAATCCTAGAAAATAGCAAGGTAACTTTATTGGTGGGGTCCTTCTTCATTGGAGAAGTTCGAGATCGTTGATAACGATGGAAGAGGAAAGCTAGAAGAATCAACAAAGGTGAGTTTTGATTTCTTCTCTTCTTCCTCTTTTCTAGCATGCTAATAGTTTTGTTTGAATGTTTATCCTACAAATGCATGTTTTATTTTACTATTTTTTGTTTCCATAAAAACGAATGTCTAATTGCAAGGCGTTCACACGCTTCCGTGGGAATTCGATTTCTTCAGGTCTGAGTCTAGCTATACAAGGCTCAAAACATATTAGAAATGCTAAGATCTCCTTATTAATCGCAAGCTCCTTCAATCTAACCTCCTTTCTTCAAATATAGCAGCTAAACTCCCCGAATATCAGTCAACACAAAAACTTCTCAAGAGACTAGAATTTCTTGAAATTCACCAACTCTCATATTCCAACTAAAAATGTTTGTGCCATGAAATAGCGAAATTCTCATTTAATTTTCATTTTGTACCACATGAATTAGATAACAGAATCTTGTCAAAAGAAGCAAAAGAATCAAACATATATAGATTATCAATTATTGACCAACTACCAATAGGCTTGGAATTTTTATTATTTCCAAAACGACAAGAAAAATCAAACTTGTCCAAACTAGAAATATAAAGTAGATTTCGTCTAAATATGATACAACAAAAGTCTAATTCGGATCCAAATAACAACCAGTTTTTTTAAAAGTAATATGAAATTCTCAATAGCTTCAACTGGAATTGCTTTATTATCACTCACATAGATGAATCTTTCAACATCATTTGGCGACCGGCTCCATAGGCAACCCTATATAGATATACTTATGTGAGTAATAACACCAAAATCTACCCACCAAGTATCTGTAAGTACATAAGTTAAATTAATTTCATAAAAAACTAAAGTAAGAAGTTTACCCTTCTTCACATACCACGTGGGTACTTGGAACAATTTATCTTGAAGTGATCTTCCTTTTTGCAAAAAAACAAGGATTCTCACTAGCCTACTTCTTGTTCTTATTCTACTGAGATTCCTCTTTTGCAACACTCATAAATTTACTTTTCTTCTTATCACGAGAGCCAGTTGCCAAATGAACACTTTCTATCATTTCTCTCTTAATCCTATCTTCTTCTTGCACACATTGTGAGATAAGCTCATTAATACTTTATTTATCCCTCTAAGTATTTAGCTTATCTTAAATTGAGTGAATTATATAGAAAGAGAGGCAAGTACGAGATAGTATCTTTAATTTATCTGCAAGATTGGATATTTCCATAATGTACTCCCTTATGTTTCCATTGCCCTTATACTTCATGGAAGTTAAAGAAGTCAAAAGATCACTAGTTTCTCCTTTTTCATTTTTAGCAAAATATTTCTCAATTTGAGCAAGGAACTTATTGGCATTTTCACGCTCCATGATAGCACCTAAAAAAGGCTTTAGAATGGAGTGCCTAATAATCATCAGACACATGCGATTTGATTGTTTTCACTTTTCAATATTAATCGTATTTAGTTGTTCCTCAGTATAAGTAGGTTTATCGGTAGTTAGTGCAAAACCTAGATCCATACACCCAAGTAGAATCTCTAGAAGTTTGATCCATTCAACTTAGGGTTGAGTTTAGATTTTCAGATATTTGAGTAAGACCAACTGAAACGAGGAACAAGTAAATAAAGCATATATACAAAATTAACACAATATGTCATAAAACAAAATATGACAAAATAATTTCACATATATGGTGGGTCCCTTTTACAAAATATCTAGCACAACATTGATGTTCGATTTTTGGGCAAAAAAGCCAACTGTAAATGGTATTCTCAATGCGTAGTAATCAAAGTACTGACAATAAACTCTGTAAAAAAAAAAAAACAGCATTTCTTTGGATCGACTATTTTTTACACGAGCAATTCTTATAATTATCACATACTCATTACCACAAGCATACCTATAATTTGGCGAAATAATTATCTTCCTGATAATTATCCGCATAAATCTATGAATATGTACATCTTATATTTTAGAATTAAACTAATCTAGATAACAAAGGTTGTTTTGGTAACTTATTATTTTGACCAATTCAATCTAAAATATAAGACATAATAATATAATAATTTTAAATATATTATTATACATAATGGGAGAAGATAACAAAAAATTATCAATCAAATTTTAATTTAAATCATCAAATTATCCATCAAATATAAATTTAATTTTACCAAATTATCAATCAAATTTAAATTTAATTTAACCAAATTATCAATAAAATTTAATTTTAATTTAACTTTACTGCATTGGTTGAATAAAACCCTTTTAACCTTAATTAGGGCTCCAAAAAGCCCTAATTTTCTGCCAACTTTCGCAATAGTAACGACCAGGAAATACCTTGATGCACAAACAATGACATTCAAACAGTTAGAAGCTTTTAGTGACACATAAAATATAACGACAATAGTGGCCTGTATAGAAACCTCTCGGGTATGCACTCCGAGTTTCATTTTTCACCTCTATTTTGAGCCTTTTTCACAACAAAAAAATTACTACAGATGACATAGACTTACAAGACTCGATTAACAAATAATTTGCATAAAGCAACGGGCACGAACAATGATCAAATCAACAGTAAACTGTAAATTTAAGATGCCAAAAAATCGAAAATATCTATTATACGAACCTCAAAAGACTTACAAAGATTCGATCTACAAACAATTTGCCCAAAATAACGTGCTCGAACAATGATCAAATCAACATTAAACTGTATATATAAGATGCCAAAATACCGAAAACATCTATTATACAAACCTCAAACCTTTTTTTACTTAAGATTGAATAAAAAAAATGGTAAATGATTAAAAAAAATTAGCAATCTAACATGAAATTCATGCTCTGATACCACTTGTTATCATAATTATTTAAATCTATATTGAATAGATTAACCCTAAGATCATTCATGCCAAATTGTCAAGAATAATTGACATCGGTTTCCATTAAGAGATTGATGATAACTTCAAGATAATGATAGTTTTAAGATGACTATTGTCTTCCTCAACCAAAACTCGAAATGCCCTTAGTGGATCTTTCTCTAGATGGGATTCAAGAAAGGCTGAGTGTGTATTATTTTGGTATATATGGGGACCATAGCCCTAAGGCCTCTTTATTTACTAGTTCAATTAGGGTTACCATTAAACCCTAATTAACTAGGAATGCGCTTCTCCCATTAAGTCCATACTCAATTAAGAATCTAGGGTCTTAATTAATTAGATCATATAATAAGACCCAATCTAACAAAACAAGCCAACATGATAAAATATTAATTCACATATATAGTCCATACTCAAGGATTAAAATATCGAATCTCGATATATCGAGATTTCATTTTTATGAATATATTCATGGATATATCGATAAAATATCTATATCGACGGATATCATTATTAGTAGTTATACTCATATTGGATTACATAAATGATATAGTTTATATTTTACGAGCATTTATAATAGATGTTGGAGATTTTCATGGATATTTAATATTGATATCAAACTATTTGATTTACGAATATATCAACATATCCACAGATATTCTAATCCTTGTCCATATTTTAATTATATATATTATTATTTAAACTACATTGAACATAATAAATTTTGAAAATAACAATATTAATTAAAAAATTATACCAAAATAATTTTAGTTAATAATCACTTTTGCTTGTTTCAATTTTCATGTTAAATTGGACTGATAATTTAACCTAACTATAAATGTCTCTTAATTTTGCATATTTTACACATGTTTGAGCATCATAGCCTTTTGAAAATTAAATGTTCTTATAAGAGGGAGAGGGAAATTCCTTGGAAACAAATCTACATATATAAATACCAATTTCATGTTCACATATTATTTGTTTCATACATATATATATGAACGAGAGTAGATCAATGTAAGGAGAATTTTTCATCAGATAATACGTCGATGCGACAATGAGATTAGAGGATTTATATATGATAGTTCTTATTTAATCTTAGTCTCAAAATCATAAATAATATATATTACATATATATTTTAAATTTCGAAGAATCAAATAATAGATTCAAAACATTTTGATCTGGTATATAAAATGTGTTTGCCTTCTAGAAAACTTTAATTTTGAATCACCCACATTTATTATCATTTTTTTTTAAAAAAATGAGGTTCTACCTAATAAGTAGTTTTAAAACTTTACCTAAATATAGGCGACAGATGCCAATACAAGGCACTACAAATTATGAGTTGGTAATGTGGATTTTGACTAATTTGCAAGAGAGATTTAGGGGCCTGGGTTGGATTTGGGGAGCTAGGGGCCATGATTGTAAATATACATATAATTTTGGTTAAAGAAACTTCAACTTAGATTTGCGGCAATAATTTAGTCTTTATTCGTAATAATTAAGTCTTTTATGTCTACGTTGAATGAAAAATTTTAGGTACTTCACAAATGGTCATGCCAATGACGAAATTATAAATTATTAAATTTGAAATTAATTAAAAGCTAACATATATCCTAAATTAAAATTGAAAGTAGAAGTTGGTAGATCTCGTTGGTGCCACATATTTTCTTCATGACCTTTGGATTAATTTGGTATTGATATTTAGATTTGTTCAAGGACAAAAATAGGTTTAATTTGCCCCAAAATTCAATTATTTGGGCTCAAAAGCCAAGTCATAAACAAAAGGGATTTCTACAAAAGGCCTTAAAATGAGGCCTATATTATACCAATGTCTCCAACATTCTATTTAAAAAAAAAAAAAAAAAATCTTATTTGCCCTATTTTTTTTTTTTTTAGAATAGGTGATATTATTATACAACAACAAAGGGATCCCACAACCCGGGATCAAGGCATCAAAGCATCAAGGTACAAGCAAAGACAGGGTAACAAAACAAAAAAAAAAAGCCTACAAGATAAGATCAGAACAAAACCAACACGAAAAACAAACTCACAGACCACTAGAGAGAAAGCCAGAGAAAAGAAACCAAAATCCCACAAACAAGGGATAACAACAAAATAAAGAACAACGGAAAGTACAACAAGAAAACATCCGTAAACACACTATATAAGACCAAGAAGATCAACCCGCCAGGAAGAAGCACGAACACGAACCGTAGAGACTATAAGGTGAACCAGAGCTGACACCGACCTCGGTCTACTTCCATGCAGTCGCCGATTACGTTCTTACCAGATGTAGTATATGGAAGCACACCAGAATACACCGAATAACTTACTACGCACCCCCTTACCCGACCCCACTCAACACAACCAACTCAACTCCACATCCCAACCCGCCACCTGATGCGACGAGCCCAACTGATTCAACACACCAGACCATACCTCTCTCCCAAACCCACACTAAAAAAATAAATGATCTCGCGACTCCACACCTCCCCCAACAGAAGGCACCCCCCTTTTACAACACACCTCAACTCTTCAACCAATCCCACGTACCCAACCTGTCCCTCACAGCTAACCACGCACAGAAGAAGTGACGCGGAATACCACCTCCTACCCACAAGATACCAACCCAAGACACCCTAGGACGACGAGGATGCAAACTCTCCCACGCACTAGCGATAGAAAACTGACCACTCGTATTCGACACCCACACCCAATAATCTTCCCCCTTCACTTTAGACCCCACTGCCTGAATAAGACCCCAGATCTCAAGAAGCTCTCAAGACACTGTAGGCCAACTCCAACCTCCATCACCATCCATGAATTCCGACAACCGTGCCTCCCTCTGCATCATAAACCACCATAGACCCATATGAATCCAAAATCGCATCCCTCAGCAGCCAAGGATCCCACCAAACAAAACAAAACTGACCATCACCAACCATCAAACGAACCAAATGCTTAAATCTATTTCTATTTTTCAAGATAGCCCTCAAGCACTAAGACCTCCCAACCTCAATCCGAACAACCCACAAAGACTACCCACACAAAACATAAGCCTCCACCCACGCCACTCATAATGAACCCAATTTAATTAAGAGAAGCCAGAGGATCTTCATAATAGCAGTCTAGTTCCAAGATGCCACATGCTTCAACACCAACCTCCCCCCCCCCCCCCCCCCGCCCAACGACACAACACCTCATCCTATAACCACTCGTGCACCACCCCGACTCACCGTACTACCCTTCCATAAATAACTATGTAACAGACGATCAACTTTATGAGTTATACACGCAGGCAACACAAAGATGCTACACCAAAACACCTGAAAGGATTGTAAGACAGACCTAATAAGCTGTAACCTTCCAGCAAAGGAGAGGGATCGCGCTGCCCAGCTTCTAATACGAGCTGTAATCCGCTGAATTAAAGGAGCACAATCCCTAACCCTTAACCGACCTGTCAATAAAGGTAAACCCAGGTACCTAACAAGCAACGAACCTAGAGAGAAACCCATAAACGCAGCTAGTTCCTCCGCCTTCCCAGACTCCACACCCACAAAAAACATGGAACTCATTCCAACATTAGCAACTAACCCAGACAACCCTGCAAAATCTGCCAGGACCTGCCTTACAAACTCTAAAGAATCTCTCTTAGCTGCACAGAAAATCATCAAATCGTCTACAAAAACCAAATGAGTCAGGCCCACACGCTCACACCGATCATGGAACCTAAACCACACAGGATGATTATTCAACAACCTAGACAAGATCTCTATCACCATCACAAACAAAAAATGAGATAATGGATCCCCCTGCCTCAACCCTTTCCTACCAGGAAAAAACCCCTCAAAGGAACCATTAACCATCATAGAGAACATAGGAGAAGTAACACAAGCCCTCACCCAACTAACAAACTGAAGGGGCGTACCTATAGCCAGCAACACACAAACAGAAAATCCCAATTTACCGAATCATACGGCTTTTGAAGGTCTACCTTAAACACACAACGCAACTTCCCTCTGCCCTCCTTATAACCCCCCACAAGCTCCTGACACAATGATATGTTTCCGAAAATTGACCTACCCGGAACAAACGCAGATTGGTTACCACTGATGAAAGCAGGCAACCACAACCGCAATCTCTTAGCTAAGATCCTCGAGATACACTTATACACAACATTGCAACAAAAAATAGGACGAAACTCCTCCATATGTTCAGCTCTCTGCCTCTTTGGGATAAGAGTGATAGCAGTAGAATTAACTCCACTAGGCAGGTAACAGGACTAAAAAAAATTCAGCACAACATCACAGAAATCATCCCCAACCACATTCCAAGCAGCTCTGTAAAAATCAACCGAAAACCCATCAGGCCGAGCAGCCTTACCAGACTTGATCCAGAATAAAGCCTTCTTAATCTCATCCCGACTCACTGGGCGACCAAGCGCCTCCACCCCCTCCTCGGACCTGTCTCTTATACACATCTAGATGTGTATAAGAGACAGGCCTAGAAGCCTTCCCAGACTTCATCGAGAATAAAGCCTTCTTAATCTCATCCCGACTCACTGGGCGACCAAGCGCGTCCACCCCCTCATGGGTCCAGCTGAATTGCACAATATCGCCAATTCGGGCAGTAAGATCCCTATACCCTACTGGCTGAGACCCTAAACAACCCCGAAAGAAATCTACTGCCACCCTTGCCACCCTGTCATGCACAGTCTGATGAGTCCCCCCCAGCATCCACGACCGTAAATAAACCACTGCAACTGCGTCGAGAACGAACACAACGATGAAAGAAAGTTGTGTTCATATCATAACTCCAGCCACCTCACCCTGGCCTTCTATCGAAGTGATGCCTCTTCCAATCTCGACACTGACCAGAACACCTCAGTGGCCCGAGCCGCCTCTGCACACACCGACTCTGAAGTAGGATCCCTTTCTACCTTCGCCTGAGCAACCTCTATAACCTGCCTAGCCGCCCTCACCTCATCAGCTAACACAGAGATATGCCTCCCAAACGAAGTACGTAAAACTCTCTTCACTGCTTTCAAATTTCGCACAAAGCTTACCATAGGGGATACATCCTTGGATCTTCTCCACACTGACCTGATAGTATTAATAAAACCCTCAGCCTTAGCCCAATGAGAAGAATAACGAAAAGTGGGAGGCGGCCTACTCCTCGTCTCCCCTATAGACACCAAAAGAGGGCTATGATCAGAAATTCTCCACTGACCAACCTTAACCTCCGAATACGGAAAAGCTACCTTCCACACCTCATTAGACAAGTAACGATCCAACCGGTGCAAGATACCATTCCCCTAAATTTTACTAATCCAAGTAAACTAGTTATCTGTCACACCCAACTCAACCAGATCTGCCTCCAATAACGCCCTATCAAACTCCTCCATCTCCCTCAAACTAGGGCAACCACAAAAATCCTCCGAACTACTACGAATAACATTAAAATCCCCCAAAACAACTCCAAGAAGCTACCACGAGACACACACATCCATCACCTGAGACCACAAGTTTCTCCTCTCATTCACGTGATTAGAGGCATACACAACACCGATATGTACCCTAGCAGTAGATACAATATCCACTAAGGTTCCAAAAATGAACTGATCCCCACTAATATCAATAGAAAACTTATAGACACTCTTCTGCCACATTATCCAGATCCTCCCAACACCCCGCACACTATAGCTACACACACAACTCCACTCATCACCAAACTTACCCATCACCATACCAAAATTTTCACGACAAACCCTCGTCTTAAGCAAGTAGCAGAAAGTAACAGAGGATGAAGCCAGAAAGTCTACCACCACCCTACACTTAACAGGGTCGTTCAACCCCCTAACATTCCAGGAACACCAAATAATGGACCTTGCAACAGATCACACCTACCACCTGCCACTGGGCCTTTGCCTGAACTCTCGAACATCTCATAAAAAACAGACAATGGATCCGGATCTACCTGCACTAGAGCTAAAGCCAGCGAGTCTCCCCCCTCATCACACAAAATATCAAACTTATTGCGATCATCAACATGCTTGCAAACCCCGTAATTCCAGGGGAGCCATAAACTGCTTTGTTCCCCAAGGGCACCGAGTCCGGTGACCCACTGCCACCCCTATGGCCTATACCTCCTTTATCCCACCTACGACAACTGACCATAGTAAACTCGTCAACACTCCTCATACCCTTCCAACCACTGGACTATCATTCCTTTCACCAATACCCACGTCCTGCCCCTTCCTCACACTCTCAATACCCCTATTCTTCCCCAAACATCTCTCATTAACCATCACAATACACAACTCTTGACTCTTTTCCACACCCTACTTCTCACACACAACCCCAGTATGCCCAAAGGATCCACAACAAGTACACCTACAAGGTTTCCACTCATACATTGCTAGAATAATAAACTCCTGACCCTGCATTCTAACAGTGACTGAATGGGGCATTAACGAATCACCATCCACCTGAACACAAACCCTCGCATACTATAACTACTGTCGCTCTCTTGTTGCAACATCAAAAGAGACAGGTTTACCCACGACACTAGCTAACACTACTAAACCCCTATCTGTCCACAACTCCAGGGGAACACGCTCCAGTTTAATCCATATAGGAACAGAATAAAAAACAAAGTTTTCAGGAACAATACCTGGGGGCCACTGTCGTAATAAAATGGGTTTGCCACCCAAGTGCCACGGACCATTCTCCAGTACCCAATCCCTTGACTCTACCTTCTGAAATTTAAAGATAATCAAACTGTTCTCCAACAAGGTAATAGTTGACATCTCTATGCGTCCCTAAATTCTCTGAATAATTCAACAAATAACAGTATATGGGAGTTTAGAATCCACAAACTGACCAACAAAAGATTTCTCTCACGGACAAACACCCTCTTCAATAATTTCCCCACAGGGTTCAATAATAACCTTATCATCTTTAACCATTAGAGGAATGAACTCTAAATTTCCCTTCAACTTCGACCCAAAAAGGGCCGCCCCCGAATTACCTCTTTCACGCCATAACCAGAACCACCCCCCTCCTCCAACATGACCGACTTAGGACCAACCCCCTAGCTAAACCAGTTTTGGGAACCAACTCCTCCCGAACACGAAGATCGTGTGTGTCCACCACGCGCCTCTCACTACCCAAAGGCCTAGCCCGTGAAACCCCCTCTCTACCTGATTTCCACCCCTTTCCTTCCCCCCCCCGAGCCTCTCAACTTCGGCCCAGCACCACGTGGCCCACCCACCACAAGCCCCACTCTTTTTGACCTTTTCCCAACTCCCCCAGAACCTAGACCACCCCCTTCAACTTCGACCACCCCAATTCCCTCAAAGCCCAATCTAACACCCCTCACAACCCGGTTTTCATCTGAGCCCCCAACACCCTCAAGGCTTTGAGACACACCCTTCAGACCTTGGTCCCCAACTCCACAAGAGCTAAAACTCCCCTGCCCATAAACTAACCCAAAACCCAGCCGATAACGGGCAGAAATGCACGTTATCATAGTGCTAAATTCTTAAACAATGTTGGATTGCATTGATAAAACATTTAAATTGCATCCATCAAGCATCAATTTCATAATATTGCGGTCGCATGCATTCATCGCATAGGAACAGTTGATTTTAGTGTTTTTATGGAGATTATGCGTTGACGCAATGCAAGAATTGCGATAATAGGAAATCATCGATCGAGCATAACTTCACCGCAAGGCTTTGCAATGATTGTACTCACAAATATTCGTCCGAGAAGGATCGTCGCAACTTGGTTAGCGCAAAATGGTGGGTGCATCTGGGTGAAAGGATAATTAATCGCAATGGGACAGAAAGCTGATGACAGGCGAATCCGAATTAAGTTGACAGCTGATAATGATCACAAGTACATTCAGCTTTTCAGTGACAATTATTCGACGCATCAGTAAGGAATTAAAGCCGTCCCATCTGTACAATCATGAGAGAGAAGCCTTCGTTAACCTTATATGTTCTATAAATACCACGGGCATCCTTCAGAATAGGGGTTCACGAGTTCACTATTCTTTTTTCCACAAGTTTGCACGCCCTTGTTCATAGTTTTCTTTCGTTTTAAGGCGGACGCGAGAGAGAAGGTTGTGTCGATAGATCATTCCGGTAAGCTTAGGAGAGCGCCGGAAGCTTCAAGAACAGAGAGAGGGCCGAAGCCTGCGGAAGCGGGAACATCTTTAGAACCGAATATAGATTACAGTGTAAAAGCCTCGGCCAGTAAGGAATTGCTACTAGGCTCTCTACCTTTAACTTCCATTGTCATTTTGTACTCCATTCATTTATCGAAATGGAATCTATTTCTCTATATCTGTTCACTCTCTGTTATTTACGCATGAGTAGCTAAATTAGTTGAATGGGTTGAGAAGCACTTAGCTAGTACAACTAAGGAATCATCATGCTATGCGATTATCTTGTATTATGTATGCTTCATTCATCCATTAGAGATACTCGGGAGGGTAGTCTAAGGACAGGATCTAGACTTGGGAAGGTCAGGTTAGAATCTAGGCTTGGGAGAGTCAGATTAGAATGCATAATCAAGAGATAGGAGCTTAGGAATGAGCACTATTTGTTATCAACGTATCGCATGCATCCTAGAGATAGGATATGATTGTATGCGGTCACCTTGTTTTTATGCATCTTGCATCATCGCATAGGACAAGAGTAGAGACTTAGGGATAAACTTTATGGACACTTTTGCATTCAACACATGCGTCCTGGACTTAGGAGCATCGCATTTGCATTGGAAAATGACTTGTTTTGCATGGTGGTAGCATGATCGCATAGTCTGATGCATTCCCAAGTAACGCTACCTAACGATCTTCTCAACCCGTTCATCGCATACTTAGTGCATCTATCACACAACTGACTTTTCTCAAATCCGTCGCATTTTGCTTATTTTCTCATTAATGCAATAAAAAACAAACAAACAATTTATTTATTCGGTTACTGCAAAGTTTTTCCTAAAAATTACCAACGCAACCTGTTTTCACAAGTCCCTGTGTTCGACCCTGGACTTACCCGAAAACTCAGTGGAATTTACACTTGGATTCCGTTGAGGAAACTTGAGTGCACAACGCAATCTCATCAATGCATATCATCCACATTTCCACTTCATAAAATTAAGCATCAAGTTTTTGGCACCATTGCCGGGGACTTCGGCAAAATAGAGTGCTAACGGTAATTTTTCTGATTTCTTTGTGGACTCTCAATCTCTGGCGAATTACGACCCGGAGATTGAGAGGACATTTAGAAGAAGACTGCCAACAACAACCACAATTAGATAAAGAAGAGATGGCGGAGCAACCTAGAAATGGAGTACCAAATGATAACAATGTCATGGTGAATCCAATCCATTTGGCAAACGATCGCAATAGACCCATCAGGGACTATGCATCACCAAACCTCTATGATTTCTCTCCGGGAATCATGAGATCTGCCCTCGACGGAAGTAGATTCGAAATAAAGCCGATGATGCTGCAGATGATCCAGACTGCATAACAATTCGGAGGAAGGCGTGGCGAGGACCCGAACGCCCACCTCTGAAGCTTTATTGAAATCTGCAATACTTTTGTGTTCCCGAACATCTCTTTCGAAGAAGTTCGACTAACTTTGTTCCCATTTTCTCTCTGTGATCAGGCTAGGAAATGGGCATATTCTCCCAAGCTGGGAGAGATCACTTCTTGGGAATAGGTCGTGGAGAAGTTATGAAGAAATACTTTCCACCGACTGAGAATGCCAGACGAAGGAAACTGATTACAAATTTTGAACAAGACATGGATGAATCGCTCAGTGATGCCTGAGCGAGATTTAAGAGGTTGGTCAGGGATTGTCCACACAATGGGTTACCAGATTGCCTCTAGATGGAAATTTTTTATCATGGTTTGAATCCCGCTTCGCAGACCGCTGCCAATGCAGCAGCCACTGGTGGTATGCTTGATAAAACATATGACGAGGTGAATAATATCTTGGATCACATCTCTAAGAACCATGAAGATTGAAGAGAGAGTGACTAGAGATTGAGACTTAAAGGCAATGATGCAAGTAATGGTGTTATTGCTTCATTACAAAACCAGATGACCGCAATGATGAACATAATACAAGGAATTGCGATCAGCAACCCAACACCGCAAAATGGGCAAATCAACACAATCAGTCAAAACACCGCAAGGTTTGCGACTTGCAGTGATGGCCATGCAATGGAAGATTGCCCGCAAAATCCACAATCTGTTTACTTTGTAAAAAATAATCCTTTTTCAAATACCTACAACCCTGGGTGGAGAAACCACCCCAATTTTGCTTGGAAGAATCAACAACAAAATTTTCAACCTGTGGCGCAGAAAGAAGGGCCACCAGGATTCTTCCCACGCAACATTGGTCAGACAAACAATGAAGCAAGTAGCTCACAACCACCGCAATCCTCTTCTTTGGAAAGCCTATTGAAGTAATACATAGAGTAAAACGAAAACGTGCTTCAAAGTCAGGCTACGTCCATCCACAATCTAGAATTACATATGGGCTAGATTACGAGTGAGTTGGAGAGTAAACCGCAAGGAGCTCTGCCAAGTTCAACTGAACTTCCACGCAACCCGGGGGGATCAAGTAAAGAGTAATGCCAGGTTGTGACATTGCGAAGTGGGAAAACTGTGGAGGGAGAAAAGAAGAGCTTAGTTAGACAGCTTCCATTGCGGTGGAATCTGAAGTTGCAGTGACGCAAGAAGAAGAGAAAAAGAAGAAGTAGAACCAGAGGTTGCGTCGACCTCAAAGCCAACTGAGACGGGAACCGTGAAAGTGCAGTTACCCCCTTTTCCATAGAGACTAAAGAAGAAAAAGAACGAAGAGGTACAATACCAACGCTTCTTATCTGTGTTAAAGCAATTACATGTTAATATTCCTTTTAGTGAAGCGATTGAGGAAATGCCTACCTACTCAAAGTTTCTGAAGGATATGGTAACTACAAAGAGGGGAGCTGGTAAGTTTGCCACAGTGGCGTTGACACAAAGTTCCAAATCAATAATTCCACCACATATGTGCGATCTTGGAAGCTTTACCATTCTTTGCTCCATAGGAGGACTGTACATCGGGAAAGCCCTGTATGACCTAGAAGCCAGCATAAATTTGACGCCTCTGTCAATCTTTAGATAGTTGAACGTGGGGCAACTGGTGCCCACAACAGTGACTCTCCAACTGGCCGATAGATCTCTGGTGCATCCAGAGGGAAAGGTGAAGGATGTGTTGATCACCATTGAAAAATTTATCCTACCAGCCGACTTCATCATATTGGACTATGAGGCCGACAAAGATGTGTCCATCATTCTGGGGCGACCTTTTCTATCAATGGGTCGTGCTCAAATTGATGTGTATAAAGGAGAAATCACTTTGAGCATCAACGGACTGAAGCTCAAGTTTAACATAATTTGTGCCATGAAGTTTCCAGATGAAGAAAACCTGCATGACTCAGATGATGACCAGAATGTGATTGAAGAAGAAAAGTTTGATGAAGAAAATGAAGAAGAGGATGCCAGCGCATCCGTTGGTGCCTGTAATGTGATCACAACAAAAACAAGCAAGGAAGAAGAAATGATCGCAAAACACGAAGAAGAGCCAACAGAAAAAGAAGAAAGAAAAACAACGCAACCTTCCCTAGTGGAGCCACCAATACTTGAATTGAAGACCCTACCAACCCATTTGAAGTACGCATTTTTGGGGCAGAATGAGAAGTTGCCAGTTATCATTTCCTCTGCGCTCAATGAAGACAAGAAGAATGCGTTGATGAGCATTCTCAGGAAACATGTGCAAGCAATTAGCTGGACGCTAGCCGACATTAGAGGAATTAGCCCTGCGTACTGTATGCACCGCATTCGTCTTGAAAAGGACCATAAAACAACGATTGAACATCAACGTAGACTCAACCCTGTGATGAAAGAAGTCGTCAAGAAAGAGATCATTAAATGGCTAGATGCGGGCATCATCTATCTTATAACAGATAGCACGTGGGTCAGCCCCGTGCAGTGTGTGCCGAAGAAGGGCGGCATGACGGTAGTCCCGAATGAAAACAACGAATTAATACCGCAAAGGACCATCACTGGATGACGCATTTGCATGGACTACCACAAGCTGAATGCGGCCACAAAGAAAGATCATTTCCCTCTGCCATTCATCGACTAAATGCTAGACCGTCTAGCTGGAAAAATTTTTTTACTACTTCTTGGATGCTTATGTCAGGTACAACCAAATTATGATAGCTCCAGAAGATCAAGACAAGACCACATTCACTGCCTATATGAGACCTTCGCTTTTCGCCGCATGCTGTTTGGCCTCTGCAATGTGCCAAGCACGTTCCAAAGGTGCATGATGGCTATCTTTTCAGATTATCTTGAGGACTCTGTTGAAATCTTTATGGACGACTTCTCCGTTTATGAGAACACCTATGAAGTATGTCTAGCCAACTTGGAGAAGATACTGAAGAGATGCAAAGAGACAAATCTGGTGCTCAACTGGGAAAAATGTCATTTCATGGTGAAAGAGGGCATAGTGTTGGGACACAGGTTTCCTGGGATGGGTTGGAGATGGACAAAACAAAAATCGAAGCAATTGAAAAACTTCCACCTCCAACAAGCGTAAAGGCTGTACGAAGCTTCTTGGGACACGTTGGATTCTACAGACGATTTGTCAAAGATTTTTCTAAAATAGCACGACCACTGAGTGCATTATTAGAGGCTGATAGAAAATTTGAGTTTGACAATAACTGCCTCAATGCATTCGGAGTTTTGAGAGATGCGCTGATTACCGCACCCATATTGATTGCGCTGGATTGGACACCTTTTTGAAATCATGTGCGATGCAAGCGGGTATGCAATGAGAGCAGCTTTAGCACAAAAGAGAAAAACAATCTTACATCCCATCGCATATGCGAGTAAAATATTAAATCCTGCTCAGACTAATTATACCACCACAGAGAAAGAGCTCTTGGCGGTAATTTTTGCGTTGGAGAAATTTCGGGCATATCTGTTAGGAACAAAGGTACTCATCCATACTGATCATTCGGTAATAAAGTACTTAATGACAAAGAAGGACGCAAAGTTGAGGTTGATCAGATGGGTTCTTCTCCTTCAAGAGTTTGATATCGAAATAATTGACCAAAAGGGGACAGGGAATCAAGTTGCGGATCACTTGTCTAGACTGGAAAATCCTGAGGTTGACCACAACGAGTTTGAGGTGAGTGCCGTATTCCCGGATGAGCAGTTGTTTCATATAGAATAATTGCCCTGGTGTGCGGACATAGTCAATTTTTGGTTTGCGAGCAATTTCCTGAAGATTACACCACCACCAACAGAAGAAGCTAAAAAATGAATGTAGACATTATTATTGGGATGAGCCTAATCTGTATAAAAGAGGTGCAGACCAGATTTTTCGATTATGCGTACCAAATGCTACTCAATAATGCATATTATCGCAATGCCACGATTCACCATATGGTGGGCACTTTGGAGGGCAGCGCACCACAGCCAAAGTCTTACAGAGTGGATTCTTTTGGCCTACATTATTCAAGGATGCGGCTGATTACGCAATGAAATGTGATCGGTGCCAACGCACAAGTAACATTTCATGGAAAAATGCAATGCCAATGAACACTATCTTGGAGCTTAAATTGTCCGATGTATGGGGGATTGATTTCATGGGACCATTCCTTCATTCGAGTGGTAAACATTACATTTTATTAGCTGTCGATTATGTTTCCAAGTGGGTAGAGGCAATAGCATGCGTTGCAAGTGATCCGGCGGTAGTCTTCCAGTTCCTAAAGAAATAGATTTTCACTCGTTTTGGCACTCCCCGTGCCATCATAAGTGATGAAGGGTTCCACTTTGTCAATCGTAATATCAAGGAGCTGCTGCGCAAATACAACATTCTCCACAAAGTGGCCACTGCATACCATCCGCAGACGAATGGTCAGGCGAAAGTGTCCAATCGAGAAATTAAGTTGATACTTGAGAAGGTAGTAAGGCCTTCACAAACAGATTGGGCATCAAAGCTTGATGATGCGTTATGGGCATATCAGACTGCATTTAAAACACCCATAGGTATGTCCTCATATGCGTTAGTATTTGGTAAAGCGTGTCATTTGCCTTTGGAGCTGGAATATAAAGCACTGTGGGCGGTAAAGAAGTTGAATTTTGATTTGAAGAAAGCAGGAGAAGCGCATAAAATACAACTGGTCGAGCTAGAAGAATGGAGGATCAATACATACGAAAATGCGAAGATTTATAAAGAGCGCACCAAGCGCTGTAATGACAAATGCATATGTGGTAAAAACCTCCAAGTCGAGCAAAAGGTCTTATTCTTCAACTCACGTTTGCGGCTCTTCCCAGGAAAACTAAAATCACGCTGGTCCGAACCCTTCATCATTAAAGAAATATTCCCACATGGTGCGGTGGAGCTAAGCAGTGAGGATGGAAGTTGGATATTTAAGGTTAATGGACAGCGAGTTAAGACATATTGCAGAGGTGATTTCCATCCAAAAAAGGCCTCCGTGAAGCTAAGAAACCCGGAATACCCTTTGTTTGATTCTTGAACTCTCATTCCTTCGTCACTTTTATCATCATTTATCTATCTGCATATTACATATTATTTTTCTAAAAAAAAAAGGAAAAAAAAGTTTTAAAAAGAAAACTTTTTGTTTTGTTAAAAATCATTTGACCCTCTCTTTGTTTGTTTACAACGATTAAGGCACAGGATTATGGAGATGTTACATGAAGCAGCAAATTATCTCACTTCGTCACCGCAATCCAAAGAATAGAAATTGCCGCAAAGAAGGATGTGTCAATACACAATGCGGGCGACAACGCAAATTTGGGGGTGTATTCTTTCTTATTCTTTTATTTCAAATTTTGCACTATCGCATCGTATTTTAGTTTTAAAAGTCTTATCACCGCATCCTCTTTGATTACCGCAATCATTTGATATAGATAAATTTAGTAAGTTACCGCATGCTGTCTCTTTGCCAAGTATGATTTCAATGATGAAAAATATGCTTCTATGTCTTTCATATATACTAAAGTCAACTTAACTTTAAGATAGTCACTTCATAAAATATTTCTAGAAGTTAGGGGTTTGTTAGCTTTCTTTCAAACTCTCTTTACGAAACTTTCTAAGAACATTGCATGACTTATTTCAATCTTTTGGCAATGAGGACATTGCCGCATTTTAAATTTGGGGATGAGGCAATTATTTTCGACCTTGCTATTTTGAAAAAATATTTTAAGAGAAGACTTGAATAAGAATTAAGGAAACTTTGGTATATAGGATTTGAACGAAGTATCCTCGAGAAATCTAGGAAAAGAACATTGTGGTTTACTTGCTAAAGGAATCTTTAGCTTATGCTTAAGGACAAGTATTGTTTAAATTTGGGGGTGTGATAACGGGCAGAAATCACGTTATCATATTGCTAAGTTCTTAAACAATATTAGATTGCGTTGATAAAACATGTTAAATTGCGTCCATCAAGCATCAATTTCATAATATTGCGGTCGCATGCATTCATCGCATAGAAACAATTGATTTTAGTGTTTTTATGCAGATTATGCATTGACATAATGCAAGAATTGCGATCATAGGAAATCATCGGTCGAGCGCAACTTCACCATAAGGATTTGTGATGATTGTACTCGCAAATATTTGCCCGAAAAGGATCGCCGCAACTTGGTCAGTGCAACATGGTAGGCGCATTTGGGTGAAAGGCTACTTAATTGCGATGGGACAGAAAGCTGATGACAGTCGAATCCAAATTAAGTTGACAGCCTATAACAATCACAAGTACATTCAACATTTCGGTGACAATTATTCGGTGCATCAGTCAGGAATTAAAGCCTCCCATCTGTACAATCATGAGAGAGAAACTGCCATTTACCTTGGATGTTCTATAAATACCATGGGCATCCTTCAGAAAAGAGGTTCACGAGTTCACTATTCTTTTTTCCACAAGTTCGCACGCCTTTGTTCATAGTTTTCTTTCCTTTTAAGGTGGATGCGAGAGAGAAGGTTGTGCCGATAGATCGTTCCGGTAAGCTTAAGAGACGCCGAAAGCTTCAAGGACAGAGAGAGGGTCGATGCCTGCGGAAGCGGGAACATCTTTAGAACCGAATAGAGATTACAATGTAAAAGCCTTAGTCAGCAAGGAATTGCTACCAGGCTCTCTACCTTTAACTTCCATTGTCATTTTGTACTCCACTCATTAATCGAAATGGAATCTATTTCTCTATATCTGTTCACTCTCTGTTATTTATGCATGAGTAGCTAAATTAGTTGAATGGGTTAAGAAGCACTTAGCTAGCACAACTAGGGAATCATCATGCTATGCGATTATCTTGTATTATGTATGCTTCATTTATCCATTAGAGATACTCGGGAAGGTAATCTAAGGATAAGATCTAGACTTGGGAAGGTTAGGTTAGAATCTAGGCTCGGGAGAGTCAGATTAGAACGCATAATCAAGAGATAGGAGCTTAGGAATGAGTACTATTTATTATCAATGCATAACATACATCCTAGAGATAGGATATGATTGTATGCGGTCACCTTGCTTTTATGCATCTTGCATCATTGCATAGGACAAGAGTAGAAACTTAGGGATAAGCTCTATGGACACTTTTGCATTCAACACATGCGTCCTAGACTTAGGAGCATCGCATTTGCATTGGAAAATGACTTGCTGTGCATGGTGGTAGCATGATCGCATAGTCTGACGCATTCCCAAGTAACGCTAGCTAAAGATTTTCTCAACCCGTTCATCGCATACTCAGTGCATCTATCACACAACTGACTTTTCTCAAATCTATCGTATTTTTCTTATTTTCTCATTAACGCAATCAACAACAAACAAACAATTTATTTATTCAGTTACTGCAAAGTTTTTCCTAAAAATTACCAACTCAACCTATTTTCACAAGTCTCTGTGTTCGACCCTGGACTTACCAGGAAACTTAGTGGAATTTACACTTGGATTCCGCTGAGGAAACTTGAGTGCACAAACCAATCTTGTCAACGCATATCATCCACATTTCCACTTCATAAAATTAAGCATCAAGTTTTTGGTACCGTTGCCGGGGACTTCGGAAAAATAGAGTGCTAACGGTAATTTTTCTGATTTCTTTGCAGACTCGCAATCTTTGGAAAATTACGACCCGAAGATTGAGAGGACATTTAGAAGGAGACTGAGATACCGCCAACGGCAACCACAATCAGATAAAGAAGAGATGGCGGAGCAGCCTGGAAATGGAGCACCAAATGATAACAACGTCATAGTGAATCCAATCCTGTTGGCAAACGATTGCAATAAACCCATCAGGGACTATGCATCACTAAACCTCTATGATTTCTCTCCAGGAATCAAGGTAGTGCACGGCGGATGCTCAGCTCCGATCTGGGCGGTGGCTAGGGTCTCGACTGGAGGAAGAAGAAATTGAGGGGGGGGGGAGGGTGTGCTGGCGGATGCGTGAGGAAGAAAGGGAAAGAGGGTTTCTAAAACAATAATAATAATAATAATAATAATAATAACTAAAAAATGAAATAAGTATAATTATATTTAATTCCTTTCCTTATTCCGCTTTATACTATTAAATTCCGTTCTGTTTCAAAAGAAAATTAATTCTTGCCATTAATTTTCAAATGTAATTTCAAATTGAATAATTTCACGTTAACAATTAAATTCCCGCACTTACACTTAAAGTCCAAAATTCCAAAAATGCCTTCCAACTAATAACAATTACTGAAATTCCAAATAATAAAGTTATTGAAATTACATTACTACTAAAAAAAAATATGTGGGGTGTTACAGATCGTGCTTCCGCTCATGGGTTCTCTTTGATAAGAGTTCCTTCATATATAACAGTCATTCTTAGTATACAAACAAATATAACAGTACAATGAATACATACCTCAGTATGAAAAATCTGAAATAACACATATGTCATATATACATATATGATACAATAAAATTAATATACCCCAGTATATAAATTTTGAGTAGTAAGATATCCTATAAAAAGTAATACATAAAAAAAATAGATTTCTCAGAATGGTCATTCTCAATACACAAACTGAACAATGTATATGTAATATATACCAAAGTATACAAAGAAAAAAAAAGTAGAACTAATAGAGAAAAAAACGAAATAACAGAAAAAATCATTAAAAAAAAAAAAAGTAAAATGTATATACAACATTTGAACATTTGAAACTAATTCATTCCAATACTGATGAAGAACGTGTAAACAACCTATTAAATCTGCAATAAAAACGAAAAAAAGAACAAAGATGAAGATGAAAAAAACGTTAAAAACATAAAAGGAAATAAAAAAAACAAATGCATGGAGAAAATGTATGCAAAATACGAAGACGCGGACGAGTGGAGAAGGAAAACTAATGCATGAAGACAACGAAAAAAAAAAAAAAAAAAAAATGCATGCAAAAATCGAGAATGAAGAAAAAAAATACAAACCTTTCTATTGTCAAAAGAAAGAGAGATGTAAAAGAGCAAAAACACACACCTTCCAATTACCGAAGGAGAGAGTTGAAGAAGAGCAAAAACAAGAATCATTAAAAAAAAGTGTTTTAAAAAAATAAAAATAAAAAATGCATTAGAATATGAAATATCATTCTTGAGGACATTAAACAATACATAAAGAACAATAAAAGATGATTCAACTAATGATTACATACAATCCAATAAGGAAAAATGAAATAAAGAAAAAAAAGAAAAAGGGAAATAATTATACAAAAACCAATTATGCACGAATCTTTTTTTTTTTAAAAAAAAGTAAAACTGTCCACAAAAATTACAAAAAGTCTTCATTGAAAAAATACAAAAGAAAATACATTTCTAAAAATTATAATCCAAAGATGATTATTTATGTAAAAATCTTTAAACAAAACAAGCACAACCCCACATGACCTTATGAAAATTCTATAAATAGAGGAGTCCTCATTCATTGGATAGATTAAAAAATTTAAGACTCTAGAGAGCCTAGAGAGAATTCTTCCAACAATTAGAAGACTCTCTAAACTTCTAAAGTTGAACACTCCTAAAAGATACACTTTTTTTTTAAAGATTAGAAGTAGTGATCTTCTCATACTTCAACATCAAGTACATTCACGTGCTCCACTTCTTAAGTTAAGCATACGTATAAAATAGAGAGAATCAGAGGATCAAGTACTAGAGATCGAATCACATCCTTATAAATCTACATAAACTCAAGCTCAACTCCTCGAAACACGTTTTTATGAAAACCAACTCATTCAAACAACCTAAGAATAATTTAGTCCTTGTACTTTCAAAGTTCTAACAATTTAATGTCAAATTTTATTTTTTATTGATTTAGACTTTTTAACTTATAAATATTTTGGGTTCTTAAAAATATTTTTTTTTCTTTAGTCAATCCAAAAAACAAAAAACTAAGGTTCTGTTTGATAACAATTTGATTTTTGATTTTTGAAAATTTAAATGTTTACAATATGAAATGTGAAAATCATGAGTAAGAAATGGTAAGAAAATAAGCATAAATTTCAAAAAGTGAAAAACAAAAAACTAAGATCCAGTTTGGTAATCATTTTATTGTTTTTCTTTTTTGTTTTCGAAAATTAAGCCTATCATCGCTTACCTATATATTCAGCTTTGTGTTGTCTATTTACTCTACCAATGTTTCAAAAAATAATCAAGTCAATTTTTTAAAACTAAAAAAGTAGTTGAAATTTTGATTTTGTTTTTGGAATTTAGCTAAGAATTCAATTATTTTACTTAAGAAATATTAAAATCATTAGGGATGTTCAAATGACCCGACAATCTAAACGACCTAGATTACCCAAACCAAGTTATAAGGGTTGGGTTGGGATGGTTTAAAATTTGGGTTGGTTTAAAATTTAGGTTGGGTTGGGTTAATTTTCTTTTGTTATTTTCGAGTTTGGTTAGGTCTCACATTGCAATTTTGAAAAATTCGGGTTGATCCAACCCAGCCTGAAGAACTAATATATATTTAGATAGATATTTAACTTTTGTGGTTTTAAGTTTACTAATCTTCATTTTCTGCCGTTGAAGCCTCAAAATTCTCTTTACCTTACCCTAGCTATGCGTCTTTTACCTCTGGCTGACACAGCTCCTCGATTTTTTTGCATCTTCACCCAACCACTGTCTTGTCGTACGTTCGTCTGTCGTTTACCGTGGCAGTGACCAGCCCATCTACCGTTCGTCTTCAACTCAGCCCGTCAGTTCATGTGTCTTTCCCGTTAGCCTTTGTCTTATTTCTAGCTCTAGGCGTTCCTGTCATCGTACATCTTTGTCAATCAACTCTATCCATTCGTTTATCATCGTTCAAAGTTTGTAATTTTAGATCTCTAATTCTTGATATCTCAAATTTCAGTGGCCGATTTCAAGGTTTGTAAAACTGTAAATACATTTGTGGCTGTTTTATGGTGGATTTGTGAGTTTGTAAGTATTATTTGTGTTGGACTATGATAACTTGTAAAAATACAAGTTATCTTTTCTTTTAAGTTAGAACAATTAGGGTTTTTAATGATAAATTCTCCTCATTTTTAATAGAAATGCATGGATTTACTTGAACAATAGCAAATTCATGTAAAAGAAGTTTTATCACTAATTATCGCGGTGCTAATGCACTACTTTGCAGGATTTCAACGCAAGAACTGACAACAACGCATTAGACGAGTGTCCCAGGAAACGCGCTAATGCATGAACCATGCGTCGGAGGGAATTCAACGCATAGAAGATTCGTTATTCTGGGTTGATTGTGTCACATCACCACTTGCAAGCATGGGCACCTGCAACATGCGGCGTCTGAAAAGCTCCCAAGAGGTCAGGCGGCCAACCAGAACATGGAATTTAATGTTGACCAGGGCATGGATTTAAATGCAGCCCATCCTCCAAGTGGACGAGACCAGCGCCTATAAATACTTGAAGACTCTCTAGAATTAAAGGACAATTAGAAACTCCATACTCTCTCTAAATTTTTAGACTTAGTTTTAGCTGTACGAGGTGTAAGACGATCGAAAGAACTGAGAACCACCACCATCGTCGGCCAGGGAGTAGAGAAAGTTATTCTTGAGAAAGATACTCTGTCCTCGACTCTTTAAAAGTGATTGTACACAACAAGATTGAGCCAAAGAGCTATAAGAGATTGTATTCTTTGGCTTGACTCATTCTCTCTCTTAATATCATTTTCATATCATTTTGATTGAATATAGTTCTTTGTAAAGACCTATTGATCCTTTATAAAGTTCATATATTTGATGATCATTTTTGCTACTGTTTGTCTTCTGTTTATGTTGAAAGCATTAGTACTTCATGCATAATCCTGTTTTAACGCCTAACCCAACTTGACAACTTGGTGAAAGCATCTTTAACTTAGTTGTTTGAAAGAATAGCTAAGTCGCATGAAGCAGAACGCCTAGTACAACTAGAGATAGACTTACTGGTGTTTCTTGTATTCTAAGTTAGACACATATAACCTAGAGATAGACTTGTATGTCATTTGCATTGAGAAATATTGAATGGAGTCTAACGCATGAACAGAAAGATAAGTAAACCATCCCATTTCATCCACACTATCAAATATCTTTAACCGGCGTGTCCACTTACAAAAATTCCATTCTCACATGAACCATCATTTTCAACTCAGCTCTTTTGTATCACACTGCACAGGCATAGCATGTTAGTATAAATAACACATCTTTTGCATTTATTTAGGAAAACTCCTACTGCAAGTACAATGCATTCTCTGTGTTTAGTGAACTGAATCCTTATGTTCGACCCTGGACTTACCAGGAACCTAGATTGGATTTATACTTGAGTTTAATCTAGGAAAACTTGAATGCCATTTTAAGGAGTTGTGTGCTCTGTGTATAACTCTAACACCCTGATGCACTGCACATATTTGGACGCATCAAGGCACAATACAACACTCATACTTAGAATTTATTTTTCCAATCTGTTTTACTCTAAGCACTCCTAACGTACCACACGATAGAAAGTAGAACAAGTTTTTGGCGCCGTTGCCGGGGAGTTAAGCAACAAGAACTAACCAGAAATTCTGTTTGTATTTGTTGTAGGGACACTTCAATTAAGGGAAGTATTACAAGCTACGCCTAGGCTTGTGAACGTGTATGAACAGGGAGAACACTCCTGAGTTCAAATACAATCCCGAGATTGAACGAACCTTTTGGCATAGGAATCGATCCAACCGCCGTCGAAGGTTGAGGCAATAGTTACTTAGGCAGCAAGAAAAGGAAAGAGCAATGGCGGAAGAACAACAAAATCAGCAACTGGCTCATGCTGCACAGAACCCAATCCTGATGGCAAACAATAGCACGCGTCCTATGAGAGAATACGCGTCCTTTGTGCTATATGATTTCTTTCCAGGAATCATATATCCAACGCCTGATGGAACCAAGTTTGAAATGAAATCTGTCATGCTCTAAATGCTCCAGACTGCTGGGCAATTTGGGGGTAGCCGTGGCGAAGATCCTCATGCCCATATGAAGTGTTTCCTGGAAACATGCAATTGCTGGAATCACACCAGAGGCAATCAGGCTCTCCTTATTTCCCTATTCTTTGCGAGATGACGCAAAGCATTGGGTAAGTTCATTAGAGCCTGGGGAAATCACCACATGGAAAAAGTTGGTGGAAAAATTTATGCAGAAATACTTCCCACCTACCACCAATGCGAAGAGGCGTCGAAAAATCATGAACTTTGAACAGGAAGACACTAAGACTTTGAGCGCTGCATGGGAGCGTTTCAAGGGCTTGGTCAAGAATTGTCCGAACCACGAACTACCTTTGACTATCTAGATGGAGACATTTTATGGCGGACTAAACAAGGCGTCACAGATGATAGCAGACGCAGCAGCAGCCAGAGGACTGATGGACAAATCCTATACTGAAGCTAAAGAAATATTAGATCGCATTGCCAAACATAACATGGAGTGGGTAGATGACACATACGATGGAAGATATGACAGACGAAGAAGATCTCAGAACATTAACTCTGTTGATGCCAATGCAATAGCCACGCTCTCCGCTCAAGTGGCTACCATGACCAACCTTTTACAGAACATAACACTAGGTAACGCACCAAACCAGCAGAAGGTGAATTAAGTGGAGGCGTTAGGGCAACCCGGGGTAACCTGTGTGGGATGTGGAGATTTTCACTCATATGCTGAGTGTCCTCAGAACTCTCAGTCAGTATGTTTCATCAAGAATAACCCATTTTCTAATACTTATAACCCTGGATGGAGAAACCATCCGAATTTTTCTTGGACAGAAGGAAATCAGCAAGAGGACCACTCAGGCGCATCAACAGCATCAACAACCCTTCAATAGAGGCGGCCACGCATCGAGTTCTAGAACTCTGCTGAAAAACCTATTGAAGGAGTATATAGCCCAGAACGACGCAATGCTGAAGAGCCAGACATCATCAATCAGACACTTGGAACTCCAGGTGGGGCAGATTGCAAGCGAGTTGAAAAGCAGGCAGCCAGGCATTCTACTCAGCAATACAGAGACACATGGGAATAAAAATGGGAAAGAGCACTGTCATGCAGTAACGTTGCAGAGTGGAAGAACCCTTGTAGAAAGAAATATGAATCCAAGAAACAATAGTCCTTCGAAAGAACGCATTCCATGTACAATGGATCAGGAAGAGAGAATGCCAGAAAATACAAGCCATTTGGAAACCGACACGTCTAACGTGGGAAAGCAGAAGGTGATTTTAAACGCACCATCCCTAGGCGTCTGATGAAGAAGAATGATGAACATCAGTTCAAGTGCTTTCTCGAGCTCCTAAAGTAGTTGCACATCAACATTCCACTCATAGAAGCTTTGGAGCAGATGCCAACATACGTGAAGTTTTTGAAGGACATTTTGATGAAAAAAAGAAAAGTCAGTGAGAAAGAAGTAATAGCACTAACGCAGTAATGCAACGCATTAATAAGCAACAAGCTACCATAGAAGCAGAAGGACCCAGGGAGCTTCACAATTCCATGTTCAATTGGAGGATTAGATGTGGGTCATGCGTTGTGCGACCTAGGAGCAAGCATCAATCTCATGCCCCTTTCAGTTTTTAAGAAATTGAGGATTGGTGAAACACAACTTACTTCTGTCACCCTTTAACTCGCTAACAGGACAATTAAGTACCGAAAAAGGAAGATTGAAGATGTTTTGGTAAAGGTTGACAATCTCAAATTCCCAACAGACTTCATTATTCTGGATTATGAAGTAGGTAGGGAGGTTCCAATCATCCTTGGACGCCCTTTCTTGGCTACTGGGAAAGTTCTGATTGACATGCATAAAGGTGAGCTAACCATGCGCGTGGATATGAAGAGGTGAAATTTAATGTGCTCAATGCATTAAAATTCCCAGACAACTATAATTTTCAGCTAAACAATATTGAATTGACTGAAGAAGAGACTCGAGTATATGAAGTTCTCGCGCTGGAGGGAACCCTGAAGGAATTCGAGCCGCCAAGTCTGAGTAAGCGGCAGACAAAGCCAATGCGTCTTTCACTCGAACAACCACCTGAACTCGAATTAAAATAGTTACCCGGACATTTGAAATACGCTTTTCTTGGAACTAATAATACAGTGTCTGTTATCATTTTCGCTAATCTTACAAAGCCTAATGAAGATTCACTCTTGCAGATGTTGAAGAAACATACACGCGCAATAGGGTGGACGCTTGCAGATATTCGTGGGATAAGTCCATCCTATTGTATGCACAAAATTAGGTTGGAGGAAGGGAAGACGGGGTCAATTGAGCCTCAAAGAAGGCTTAACCCCATTATGAAAGAAGTGGTCAAAAAGGAGATTCTGAAATGGCTGGACGCGGGAGTCATTTATCCGATATCCGACAGCAGTTGGGTTAGTCCAGTTCAATGCGTTCCCAAGAAAGGAGGAACGACCGTGATAGTAAAAAGCAACAATGAACTCATTCCTTCAAGAACTGTCACAGGCTCGCGAATTTGTATGGATTATCGGAAACTCAACCCACTAACTAAAAAGGACCATTTTCCTCTCCCTTTCATCGATCAGATGCTCGATAGACTTGCAGCTAAAGAGTTTTATTATTTTCTCAATGGTTATTCTGGTTACAAATAGATTTTAATAGATCCGAAAGATCAAGAGAAAACCACGTTCACATGTCTCTTTGGCACTTTCGTATTCAGACACATGCCCTTTGGGCTATGCAACGCACCAGGGACATTTCAACGCTGTATGATGGCCATTTTCTCTGATTTCCTGGAGAAGACTGTGGAAGTCTTCATGGACGACTTTTCAGTCTTTGGAGACTCATTCCAGTCATGCCTGGATAACTTAGAAACCGTCCTCGCTCGGTGCGAGGAAACAAACTTAGTATTGAATTGGGAAAAATGTCACTTTATGGTGACAGAAGGAATTGTTTTGGGGCATAAAGTATCCAATGCTGGCTTGGAAGTGGATGAAGCCAAGATTGATATAATAGCAAAACTTCCACCACCAGCGAATGTCAAAACATTAAGAAGTTTTCTAGGACATGTCGGCTTCTATAGATGGTTCGTCAGAAGTTTTTCTCAGATTGCGCGACCTCTGAGCGCATTATTGGAGGTGAACCGACCCTATGTTTTTAACGAAGACTGCGCTGACGCGTTCGAAACCTTGAAGTATGCGTTGACAACAGCCCCAGTGTTGATAGCATCAGACTGGACGCAACGTTTCATTCTTATGTGTGATGCGAGTAATGTCGTAGTGGGAACTATGTTGGGGCAAAAGAGGGAAACTTGATACATCCCATCTCCTTTGCATCCAAAATATTAAACGACTCTCAGAAACACTATACAACTACTGAGGAAGAGATGTTGGCTGCAGTATTCGGTATTGAAAAAATTTGTTCTTACTTACTTGGTGCATCAGCCACTATATATACCAACCACTCAGCCATCAAGTTCCTGATGAGCAAGAAGGACGCAAAGCCGAAACTGATAAGATGGGTTCTACTACTACAGGAATTTGACATTGACATCCAAGATAGAAAGGGAACAGAAAATCAGGTGGCTGACCACCTGACCAGGCTAGAAAATCAA
This sequence comes from Benincasa hispida, assembly GCF_009727055.1. Lineage (NCBI taxonomy): Eukaryota > Viridiplantae > Streptophyta > Magnoliopsida > Cucurbitales > Cucurbitaceae > Benincasa > Benincasa hispida. The sequence continues at coordinate 3,087,664 of NC_052353.1, forward strand.
GAAATGCAAGTCCAGGAAAACGACATCAAGGACGCATTCCCTGATGAGAGCCTGTTTAGAATTGAAGGCAGGGAACCTTGGTATGCTGATATAGTTAATTACTTGACCACCAAGCAGTCCCTGAAAACTTCAATTCCCAGCAGAAGAAACGGCTAGTCCATGACAGTAAGTTTTATTTCTGGGAGGAACCGTTTCTATACAAACAAGGCCCAGACTCTATACTACGTCGATGCGTCCCAGAGGAGCAGACACAACGCATCATGGCCGAGTGTCATAATTCTGATTTTGGTGGGCATTTTGGTGGGCAAAGGACCACGGTGAAAGTCCTTTAATGCGGTTACTTTTGGCCCACCCTTTTTAAGGATGCACGAGAGTTTATTCAAAATTGTTACCCCTGCCAACGCACAGGGAATATTTCTTCAAGAGACGTAATGCCTTTGAATAATATTCTTGAAATGGAGTTGTTTGATGTCTGGGGCATAGATTTTATGGGTCTGTTCCCTCTATCTTGTGGTTAGCAATATATCCTATTGGTTGTAGACTATGTATCTAAGTGGGTAGAGGCAGTAGCCCGTCCCAGAAACGACGCATCTACTGTATCTAAATTTCTTATCAGGAATATTTTCACATACTATGGAACGCCGAGAGCTTTGATAAGCGATGAAGGTACGCACTTTATCAATCGCATCGTTTCAAAATTACTTGCAAAATATAATGTCAGGCACAAGATTGCTACCGCCTACCACCCTCAGACAAACAGTCAGGCAGAAATTTCAAATCGAGAAATCAAATCAATTCTGGAAAAATTCGTTAGCACAACGCGGAAGGATTGAGCGCAGAGGCTAGATGAAGCACTCTGGGCGTATAGAACTGCATACAAAACGCCTATAGGTACGTCTCCTTACTCACTTGTATTTGGTAAAGCATGTCATCTTCCCATAGAATTGGAGCGTAAGGCATTTTGGGCAGTAAAGAATTTGAACATGAATCCGGATGCGGTGGGCATTCAACGCAAGCTTTAGATCAACGAGCTCGAAGAATGAAAAATGAACGCATATGAAAACAACATGATCTACAAGGAAAAGACAAAGCGTTGGCACGACCAACGCATCAGTAAGAAGGTACTTGTTGTTGGTCAGAAAGTTTTATTGTTCAACTCACGCTTGCATCTGTTTCCAAGGAAATTGACATCTAGATGGTCCGGGCCCTTCATAATTAAAAAGATCGTTTCTTGCGGTACTGTGGAATTAATGCGAGAAGATGGCATTGATGCATTCAAAGTAAATGGCCAAAGGGTTAAGCTGTACTTTGAGGACGAAGTGGAATGCCAAAAGTCGTCTCTTGCGCTATGCAAGACAAGTTGAAGCTCGCGTCGAGGCATCTCTGCGATTGTAACGTCACATCCTCCAGGGACGCATCTCAACCTTATTCTTTTGCATTCTGTATTTTAAGTTATGTTTGAGTTTGTTAGTTTAGTTATTTGAAGGTTGTAAGTTGATTGATTTTCCTTTACAAAATTTGGAAATTTGATTGTTTTTCTTTTAGAAAAGTGTATAATTAAAACTTTGGATGCGTTAGACACAAGTCTAACGCTGGGGGCAGTGAAGGGATGCATCTCGAAAACACAAAACACTCGAGTGTTTTGGCTAAACGAGGTGACCCTTCCACTTTGCATTAATTGCAGACGTCAGGCGCGATCATCTTCCCCTTCTATAAAAACCTCCTCCACTGTGCCTACGAACAAGTTTTTCCTCTCTCACTCAGCATCCCTACGAACCTCCATTTCTTCAGAAACCTTAGCACCTCAGATTCACCAAATCTCCATTTTCCTTTCTCGCTCAGCATCTCCGGTGAACAATGTCGTCCGGCTCAGATTCTCAGAACAAAAGCTACAGCCTAGGCAACGATTCGCCGGTAAGTTCCTTCTCCTCCTCTTAATTTTCGAGTTCATCACCACCTAACCCGTCTCTACCCAAGCAACAGCCTCTTACGGTGGCGCTACCTCTGCTCAGCGTCTGGCCGTCCCTACATTTTCTTCCACCTCCGGGAAACCTTTGGCCAAGAGCTCCAAGAAACCTGTAAACCCTCCGGCCAAAACTTTCTACCTGGGTCTAAAACCCCACAAGTCTGCCCCTAAACCAAGGGTAAAAACACCAGCCAAGACCAGGACGCGTCCGTCATCTATGGTCGCATCCAAACCTTATACCAAGCCTGCCCCACCACCATTTATCTCGAACATAACTTTGGTGGGTGTAACGCATGAACCCCTTCCTACCTATACCTATACCGCACCCTCTCCAGCGGTGCGTCCACCTCCCCCTCTATCCATTGAACCCTTAGCCACTATTTACCCGGTGGAATCAGACACGTCCAACTAGCCATCACCTTCACCCATCTTAATATCCTCTCCAGGGACGTCTCACACCCCAGTGGGCACCCCGCCATAAACTCTACCTATCCCAGCCTCTAATAGTCCTGCGTCAGAGCATAACTTTGAAGACTTGGTAGAGTTAGCAAGACGTGATGAAGAAGAATTTTTTGGATCTATTCTAGCATCGCTCAACCAAGAGCAAGAAGCAACTCAAGTGATGCGTTCAGATCCACCAAACGCATCACTCGCATTGGATGAAACAGAAAGATATGCAGCGTTGCTAGAAGAAGAGATGGAAAATGAAAAAAGGGAAGAGAATGAAGAAAGGGAAGAGAATAAAGAAAGGGAAGAGAATGAAGGAAGAGAAGAAGAAAGTAGAGAAAGGAGAGTTGGCCCCAACGCGTCGTAGCCACGCCCATCTGACGCGGATGAAGGGCCTATAAAATCAAAGAGAGTATCAAAAAAGAGAAAATTGATACTGGAGGAAGAAGAAGAAGAAGAAGAAGAAGTTGCACTCGGACCTAAGGGTGCAACGCGTAAAAAAGGGCACAACGCGTTAGAAGAAGAGTTGGAAAATTACGTGCCTGTGAAACAAGAGCGGAAGAAAACTAACCTCCAAAAGGAATTGGAGAATGAGTTGAGAGAATTGGCTAGAGAGGCCAAAGAACACGCGGCTGGGAAACGCAAGGTAACAGAGGCGTTACCTAAAAGAACCAAGAGAAGGAAGCGTCAGTTCAGCGACATCTTAGTAGAGAAGGGCTTCTTCCCTGAACGCCAAATTTTGTCAGTTTATATCAAGGAGACCATCAATGCATTAGGGTGGAGTCAATTTTGCATTGGGCATGATCACATATGGCCCAACCTTGTCCGCGCATTCTACAATAGCAAATTCGGCATGGAGAAAAACACCGCCTTTGTTGAAGGGGTGTTAGTTCGCTTCTCAGCAGAAAGAATTAATGAAGTGTTCAACCTAAGCAACAATCCTGACGCGGAGGGGAACCACATCTTGGAACAGCCAACGCCTAGTGAATTAGAAGATGCGTTGAAAGTGGTGGCCAAACCTGGAAGCAAGTGGCAGACATCAAGAAACAGATTCAAGATGCTTGCTTCCAGGAATTTGAATCCAGATGCAAATATATGGTGTTATCTTATCAAGCGCAGCATCATGCCTACAACGTATGATGAAACATTAATTAGAGAACGCGTCTTGGCCACCTACTGCATAATGCAATGTATCCCCTTTGACATTGGAAGGATCATTAGGGATCAGATCAAGGCCATCAAGAATAAGCCTAGAGGGCAATTATACTTTCCATGGCTGATCTGCGCATTATGTGAACGCGGGGGCATCCCTCTGGGAGATGATTATGAATCAGTCGATGGTCTAATAGATATTAAGGCAGTAAGGCATCTACTTCGAGGATCACAACATCAGCCAGCCTTACCAGCCAAGGAAGTAACACGAAGACCTTGACCATCAGAACGTGCCCCCAAAAAGCAACACGTCATAATAGTTGAACACAACGATGAGGCTTTAGAAAATGAAGAAGTTGAAGCTGAGCCAGAAATCTTAGCTGAGGAAGTNAATCTTAGCTAAGGAAGTGCAACCTGCTCTAGAGTTTATCCATGATTCGCCAACAGCTCAGCCAGTAAGGAGTCTTGAGCAAACGCATCAAGAACACGTCATAATAGTTGAACACAACGATGAGGCTTTAGAAAATGAAGAAGTTGAAGCTGAGCCAGAAATCTTAGCTGAGGAAGTGCAACCTGCTCTAGAGTTTATCCATGATTCGCCAATAGCCCAGCCAACAAGAAGCCCTGAGCAAACGCAGCAAGAACCCACTTTCATAGATCAGGACTTCTTTCAATAATTTCCTTTGCCCCACCAAAGTCCAATTCACACTTTCGTGCCACCTCCAGTAATTTTCGAGCCAACTGGGTTAGTAACGTGGCATCATCCGAAGGCCCAGTTGGACAAGAAGAGCCAGCGCCCCAACGTAGCAGCATAGACTTGGAGGAGTTGAAAACATTCATTAGTGATCAACTCCGACCGTTGGCCGCATCAATTGAAGAACTTCAACAATAGGACAGGGTACTAAGGGATTACCTGAGGCAGCAAACAAGATGCATGCAAGACCAATTCGTGTACACAATGCAGTACATCAACCAAGTCTTGGTGGGTATGTTTGCCTTGCCTTCATTACCAGCACATCTCAAGAATCCCCTGCGTTTCATGGATGACAACCCTTAAGAAGAAGGACGCAGAGATGATGCGCTAGCGCAGTAATTTAGGGCGTTGGGTTAAAGAAAAAATTTTGTAATATTTTGTTCTTTTACATATTTTTGTTATGTTAATGAAATCTATGTTTAAATATGAAGAATGAATGAAAAGTTATCATTTCGAATCTTTGTGTTTGTCTTCAGCATACTTTATTTTTGTTCTTTGATTATTTTTTCTAAGTCTTGTGCTTAGCATAACCTCAATGATATCAACTATATGAACTCATAAGCATAAGATCAGACTGAGGAAAATAGACAAGGCTTGAACTTCTCTTAAAAGATTAAGTTTACTTTCTAACGCATGCAAGTTTAGATCTTAAACTCCTTTCAATTTCTCAAAGTTTTTTAAAACTCTGTTTCTCTTTTAGCAATGAGGATTTGGCTCGTTTCTAAATTTGGGATGAGTCTAACTCATTTCCAAATTTGGGGATGGGGGAAATCCGAGTGTAAATGCATCAACGAATATACCATGAAGAAAAAGGGGGGGAAATATAAGAAATTCAAACGCAGCTCCTCTGTCTTTTCCTCAAGAAAATAATCTTAATTGGCATAAGTTTAGTTGGAACAGGCACTTGGCCGTAGTTGTATGTCCGCATGACACCCGTGGGGGTAAGCCAAAACGAAGTTAAGGCACCTAGACCAACGCATCTCATAAAACTCCTCTATCTAGTCAAAAGAAAGAAACTATACCTTGAAAAAGGAGTGAATATTAGATATGAGTTTAGTTGTAAAGGGTTCTCACCCGTAGTTGGATGCTCGCATGACACCCGTGGGGGCAAGCCAAAATGAAAGTGGGATACCTGGAGCAATGCATGGGTAAATAAGTACGCAATCATTTTCTTTTTATCCAATGTCTGTTTTGTTTTTAAAAGAAAAAGCATCTTACGCATTGCTGGTTTAGAAAAGATTGAAACGTTTTGAGAAATGAAAGGAGTTGCGATAAGAAGCCTGCTACACTAGAAACAAAATATTAGTCTTTTTAAGAAACGCGTCAAGCTAAGTATATTTTCTCAACTATTATTTAGCTTTGTGATTGAATATGATGAAAGGTGAAACTTGAGTATCTAAGGCTGAGAAGATAACAAGGAATTACTTTAGAATGCTTGAGAACAAGCATTGTTCAAATTTGGGGTAATTGATAACGTGTAAAAATATAAGTTATCTTTGCTCTTAAGTTAGAGCAATTAGGGTTTTTAATGATAAATTCTCCTCATTTTTAATAGAAACACATGGATTTACTTGAACAATAGCAAATTCATGTAAAAGAAGTTTTATCACTGATTATCACGGTGCTAACACATTACTTTACAGGATTTCAACGCAAGAACTCACAACAACGCATTAGACAAGTGCCGCAGGAAATGCGCTAACGCATGAACCATGCGTCAGAGGGAATTCAACGCATAGAAGATTCGTTACTCTGGGCTGATTGTGTCACATCACCACTTGCAAGCATGGGCACCTGTAACAGGCAGCGTCTGAAAAGCTTCCAAGAGGTCAGGCGGCCAACCAGAACATGGAATTTGATACTGACCAGGGCATGGATTTAAATGCAGCCCATCCTCCAAGTGGATGAGACTAATGCCTATAAATACTTGAAGACCCTTTAGAATTAAAGGACAATTAGAAACTCCAAACTCTCTCTAAATTTTTAGACTTAGTTTTAGCTGTACGAGCTGTGCTGAGGTGTAAGGCGATCGAAGGAACTGAGAACCACCACCACCGCCGGTCAGGGAGTGGAGAAAATTATTCTTTAAAAGTGATTGTACACAACAAGATTGAGCCAAAGAGCTACAAGAGATTGTATTCTTTGGCTTGACTCATTCTCTCTCTTAATATCATTTTCATATCATTTTGATTAAATATAGTTCTTTGTAAAGACCTATTGATCCTTTATAAAGTTCATATATTTTATCATCTTTTTTGCTACTGTTTGTCTTCTGTTTATGTTGAAAGCATTAGTACTTCATGCATAATCCTGTTTCAACACCTAACCCAACTTGACAACTTGGTGAAAGCATCTTTAACTTAGTTGTTTGAAAGAATAGCTAAGTCGCATGAAGCAAAACGCCTAGTACAACTAGAGATAGACTTACTGGTATTTCTTGCATTCTAAGTTAGACACATATAACCTAGAGATAGACTTGTATGTCATTTGCATTGAGAAATATTGAATGAAGTCTAACGCATGAACAGGAAGATAAGAAAACCATCCCATTTCATCCACACTACATAAGTTGTGTACAAGTATCTTTAACCTGCGCGTCCACTTACAAAAATTCCATTCTCACATGAACCATCATTTTCCACTCAGCTCTTTTGTATCACATTGCACAGGCATAGCATGTTAATGTAAATAACACATCTTTTGCATTTATTTAGGAAAACCCTTACTGCAAGTACAACGCACTCTCTGTGTTTAGTGAACTGAATTCCTGTGTTCGACCCTGGACTTGCCAGGAACCTAGATTAGATTTATACTTGGGTTTAATCTAGGAAAACTTGAACGTCATTTAAGGAGTTGTGTGCTCTGTGTATAACTCTAACACTCCAACGCATTACACATATTTAGACGCATCAAGGCACAATACAACACTCATACTTAGAATTTATTTTTCCAATATGTTTTACTCTAAGCACTCCTAACGCACCATACGATAGAAAGTGGAACAGACTATTATTCAACTTTCGCTGATTTCTAGTATTTGTGTTGATTGTTAAAAACTATACAATCCGACAACCCAACTCAACTCAACCCAAATTTTAAGGAATGAGTTGAGTACCCAAGTCATTCGGGTAGACAACCAGATCAACCTGAATTTTCGGGTTGGTTCAAAAAATATCCTCAATCCAACCCAACCTATGTATACCCTAAGATTATTGTAAAAAGTTTGAAAGAAAATAGACTTAAATTTTAGACCAAAAACGAAAAACTAAATCCTCGACTGGTAACTGTTTTGTTCCCGTTTGATAACCATTTGATTTTTTATTTTTGTTTTTAAAAATTAAGCCTATAGGCATTATTTTCCCTCCAAATTTCTTTCTTATTTATCTACCTTTTACCAATAGTTTAAAAAAATCAAGCCAAAAATTGGTTAAGAATAGCTTTTTTTAAAAAAAATAATTATACAAGATGGAAAGTAATAGGCTTAATTTTCAAAAAACAAAAAAAAAAATGAAATGGTTACCCAAAGCCTATGAAGCACAGATACTTTATGTGAGGCAAAGAATCCATATCAGACACGTATCGGATACCGATACTTCCAAATATTTCCCAGATACGTATCTGACATGCGATTTGACGTATCTATTTCTACACGTACCTTTTCTTAATGGAAAAAGACAAACAACTCATCTAATCTTTCCCAATCTAAAACTAGCAACCTATTTAAGAAGCTCTCTACTTGAGTCCAAAACTAAAAGGAAAAAAATAAATAAAGGACCAAACCCTAGAACATCTAATCTTCATCTTCACATTTGAGTTCCCACAAAATCCACCAAAATATAAACCTTAGATATCTTCGACAATTCAATGAAGAAGTTCTTCATTTATTTTCATATTTCTCCCTCTATTCTTCTTCTTTGTAATATGAGTCACTTTTCTATTGCATTTTATTAACTATTGTACTTCAACATCTTAGATGTTGCTTTTTTTGTATTGTATGTGTTATTGTTATTAACTTATATGCTAAATTTATCTATATTCTAGATTTTTTTAAAGAAAAAGAAAATGTATTTTCAACGTATCAGTATCCTCATTTTTTAGAAATATATATATATAAAATGACGTATCCGCATCTTAGTTATTTAGAAATTGACGAATCGTCGTATCCAATCGTATCCGTGTCATGTAACCGTATCTGTGTATGTGTTTCATAGCCCAAAGCCTTCATTTTTTTTTTTTTTTAAATTCAGTCTACAAATACTCCTTCCATCTCTAAATTCCATGCTTTGTTATCTTCTTTTTACCAACACATTTAAAAACTAATCCAAATTTTAAAAACTAAATAAAAGTAGTTTCTAAAAGTTTGTTTTTGTTTCTATAATTTGGCTAAGAATTGAACTCTTATACTTAAGAAAGATACAAATCAATGTAAAAATTTGAGATAATTTATACTTTAGAGTTTAAGGTTTTCAAAAAAGAAAAAACAAAAACGAAATGATTACCAAATACGACCTATATAGTTATCAAACAAGACTTAAATAATTATCAAATAAAGTCTAAATAGTTATCAAATGGAATCTAAATCGTTATCAATATAATTTTTTCCAGAAAAAAAAAATTAGAAGTTGAGGGACTGATTACTTTTCAACTCTCTTTCCTTCTCTATTTTGGACTCTGACAGCACCACACCCTCATGCATGAGATTTTTTTTTTTTTTTTTTTTTTTTTTTTTTCCAAATCACCCCTTATCCTTATCCTATTTGTGAATACAATTAAGGGTAGTGGATCAAAGTGTTCAAATTGATCACGATCGTTAAGGAGGACAACCCGCCTATCGATTGGTCGGTTTTATTCTTAATATTTTGTCCTATAAAAATTGTCAATTTAGATTTACCAAACCTGTGTCAACTAAACCTTGGATCGATCAAGTGGACTTTAGGTCTATCGTGCTCACCCTAGATACCATTTTCTTTCTTTCATTCATTTATTTTCCTTTGACAAAAAAGGTAAAGGACAATTGTGTAGTTTCATTATCTCACCAATTTCCATGTTTGGTCACATGTATTCCCTGACAATGAAGGGAATGGGGAGTGGATTTTCTCCTATTTGGTCATATTCAAAACTATAAAAATGAGAAGCAACAAGTAAAAAATTAAAGTATTACACAATCAATAATGGAGTTTTGTATCTGCAATTGCATTCTCACTTTCTGTCTTCCCTTCTTCTACTTCTTCATTTGGAAGCTTACATTGAAGCCGATAACTATGTCCAAACTACCTCCGGGACCAAAGCCTCTGCCGCTCATCGGAAATCTCTTGGATCTCGGCAACAAGCCTCACAAGTCGCTCGCCGCCATGGCTAAGGTACATGGTCCAATTATGAGTCTGAAACTCGGACGAGTTACAATCGTCGTGGTTTCTTCTTCCGCCATGGCTAAAGAGGTCCTACAAACCAACGATCAGTTTTTGTGTAACAGAGCCATTCCAGATGCGCTGAAAGCTCACGGCCATGATGAAACCGGATTTGCATGGATTTCTGTTTCTCCTCTCTGGAGGAAGTTTCGCAAAATTTGCAACAATTTGTTGTTCGCCGGAAAAATTCTGGATGCGAACGAGAATCTTCGTCGGAAGAAAGTGGAGGAGCTTGTGGAGATTGTTCGGGAAAGCGCGTTGAAAGGCGAGGCAGTGGATGTAGGGAGGTTAGTGTTTGCGACTACGTTGAATCTACTCTCCAACACAGTTTTCTCTGTTGATTTAGCAGATCCGAATTCTGAATTAGCAAGAGATTTCAAGAAGTATGTGTCGGGAATGATGGAAGCAGCTGGAAAACCAAATTTGAGCGATTATTTTCCTGTGTTTAAGAAGCTTGATGTTCAAGGATTGAGGAAGAGCATGGAGATTCATATGGGAAATGTCTTGAATTTTTTAGACTCAATGATTAAACAGAGGATGAAACAACAAGAATTGAATCCTGATTCTGTTCCAAACAACGATATGTTGCATTATCTTCTCAATTACGAAGAGATTCAAGCCGAAATCAATCAGAATCAAATGCAACATTTACTACTCGTAAGAATCCTCACTCGATTCTCAGATCACTAACTAAATTGAAAAAGAATTCTGATGCCTTGTCTTTTCTAATTTGTGCAAAAACAAAAACCCTAGGTTCTGTTCTCAGCCGGCTCAGATACAACTGCATCGACAGTGCAATGGGCAATGGCGGAGCTACTGAGGAATCCAGAGAAATTAAAGAAAGCTCAAAAGGAAATCAGGAAAGTTTTAGGGAAGAACAAAGCAATGGAGGAATCGGACATTCCGAGGCTGCCATATCTGCAAGCGGTGGTGAAGGAAACTTTCCGATTACATCCAGCGGCTCCGTTGTTGCTACCGCGTAAGGCGCAACAAGAAGTGGAAATTGGAGGCTTCACAATCCCTAAAGACGCTCAAATTATGATAAATGCATGGGCGATCGGAAGAGATCCGAGGAGGTGGGAGAATCCGGAATCGTTCGAACCGGAGAGGCTTTTGGGATCGGAAATAGACGTAAGAGGGCGGAGCTTTGAGCTTATTCCGTTCGGCGGAGGGAGGAGGATTTGCCCGGGACTGCCATTGGCGATGAGAATGTTGTATTTGATGTTGGGTTCTTTAATTAGTTTCTTCGATTGGAAGGTTGAAGATGGAGTTGAAGTGAACATGGACGATAAATTTGGCATCACCGTGGAGATGGCCCATCCACTCCGAGCCATCCCTTCACTACCGATTTAGAATAATTTCGTAGGAGCGAACTTATGAAAACTAACTTTGTACTACGTGTGTTCTATCACGTTTTATAAGGTATAACGTGTTAGGGATGATGTTTGTCGGAACCAACGCGAGGCTCATCTCTATCTATATTTTTCTCATGCAGTAAAACTAATAATAAAGTGTGACAAGTGAAAGTTGTCGCTATTGCAATCTTCATTTTTAATTCATTTCGTAGTTGCCCTACGATTATTATAAGAAATTTTTTAAATAATTTCGGCTTGTTTTTTAAGTTAAACATGTAATGGGATAACCATATCGATTATATATCAAAACTAAAATATTTTGTAAATTTATAGCATATAACTCATTAAAAATGTTATTTAAAAAAAAAAAAAAATGTTTTTCAACTTTCACTACAACAATTTTGTGTTTCAATGTCGGTTGGAAGTAGTGGTCTCCGATGTATAATGTCGGTTTTAAAAAAAACGAATCTTTAATGTTTGTTTTAAACCGACAATGAAAGGTCTCTCATTTTTTTAACTTTATTAAAAATCCATTTCCCTCTTCTCTCAGCTCCTTTCACTTTACTTTACCAAACATAACCCTCTCCTCTCTCAGCTGGTCTTTTGCCTTCAGTTCGTGGGTTGTTCGTGGCTTTAGTAACACTATCTTTAAAGTCGATTGTCAACCGATATTAAAGCCCTTTAATATCGGTTAAAACCCAAAATTCTTGTAGTGTTTGTATTTTGTGTGAAGTACTTTCCTTTAAATACCTTCGCCTTTAGTTTTGGATGAAAATTTTTGTTTTAAAAACACCCATGAACTTTCAAAAGTTTCAAAATAACGCTTGAACAAAAAAAAAAAGTCCAAAGAAAAAAGTTAAAAATACTCCTATGGTGATAAATTTGTTTGAAGTTTTCTTGAGTTTGAAAAGAACAAACTTCAAAACAAATTATATAGATATCCTATTTCTTTTCTTCATATAAATTCTCTCACATTTCTCCTATTCTTTAAATTCTTACACCAATTTTTTTACCAACTAAAATTTTAAGTTAAAACATAAAATCGCAGAAACCTCACAAAATTCCAAAATCGAAATCTCCCTTTAAAAGTACCAAAACGATTAATAATCAAATAAAAATAATGTATTTGGCTATTAACGCACATTCAATTATTAATGTACAACTTTGTTGAAACATTTATTCTTGTTATAGTCCATTGGTGCTTCCATTTTTCTCTTTTATTCTTGTTATAGTCCATATACCTTAAATATATTGTGTAGTTTTATTTATTTATTGAAATTAAAACAATGTGAAACAATTAACAAAGAAGGGAGTAGAAGGGTATGAAAAAGAGATGGGAGAAAATAGAGGAAAATGGATAAGTAAGACGATACAAAATATTAACGGTTCCATCTAACACTAATGGTAATGATATTTTTTTAACTCATTTTGAAAGTTTTAAGATATTTTTTTAAACTTTCAAAAGTATCTGATACAAAGTATAAAATTTTGAAGTATTTCGAATAAAAACCCTAAAAAATTGTGGTTCAGATAAAATATATTTCTCTTTCTCTACAAGTATTTAGAGAAAACTTATTAATTTGAACTGTGTATGAGTATAGCTTCTTGAATGATAAAAATGATCCAAAATATTTTTTATGATGCTCTAAAAATGACTTTTAAATTGACCCAAATTTTTTTAAGTATTTTTAGATATTCAAAACATTTTAAAAAACACGTTTAATCATCAAAAAAAATATTTAAGAAAGTATACTAAATATAATAAAAACAGCTAAATCTTCAAATGTATTTGTAAGAAAAAAAAATAACTGTTTAAAAAAATATCTTTTTCACAAGTTATTTTAAACTCAACTACTATACATTTTATGATTGTCTTATGTGCTAGATATGGATGTGCAATAATGCACTCCACTGTCCACACAACAAATTTCTTTTATTATTTTTATTTTATTTTTATTATTTTAAGAGAAAAATAACAAATACATAAATGAGACATTTATGGGTAAGTCATAGCTAATATTGCAAGTTGTAGGACCAACTTCATTTCAACAAATGTGTGGAATGAGAGGTTGGAACAACCTCGGTAGAGAATTCAAATTATGTTTTATGTTTTCAGATTTACTAGGTTCAGTAAATATGTGTTTGACAAAATAATTTGGATTCTGTTTCTAAAAACTGTTTTTTGATTATGTAATTCAAATAATACAAATTCTGAAAACAATAATTTTATGTTTTCATTGTATCTAGATTTTGAATTGGGTTGTTTTTAAATATAGAAAAATGAACCAAAATATTTCTAAAATATAGCAAAATTTTAGAACTATCAATAATAGACGCTGATACAGAATCTATAATTGATAGTTTTAAAATTTTGCTATATCATGTAAATATTTTCAACTGTTTTACCATTTGAAATAATTTCACTTTTGAATTTTGAATTTTAAAGTGCATAATTATATTAAATAAAGACAAATATACTTAGAACTACAATATGTCATGTTATAAACTCAATTCATTTTTTGAAAAGTAAAATATGTATTATGTAATATACTATAAATTATATAATAATACAAAATAATAATTATACAAAAAAATTAACATAAAAGATGTTTGTGATAAATTAATAATATATATTGTCAACTAATATTTAATGGGTGATTACAATAAATTTTATGATTTATAAATATAATATCAATCACATTTTAACACAATTATTTAAATTCGAATCTAGTTTCTGAATCTGCTACCAAATACATATTTAAAAATATGAAATACAACTTTGTTTTTATTAAATCTCTTGTTTTCAGATCCTCTACCAAACAGGATCTAACCTTTCAATCAAAGTAAATGTTCTATATCAATTGAATTTTGCTCATATTTGCATTTGCAAACCTAACTTAAATATTAAAAAGTGATAAGTTTTAGATAAGAGGAGAAAAAATCGATTTATATTGTACTACTTTAGGGTTGTGTCAATTAAAACTTCAAGCTAATTATTGTATCAATTGAAATCCTAAATTTTCATAAGTGACCAATTTAGACTATTTAATTTGTTCGTGACTTAGAGCTATTTTTACTTGATTTCATTTAAAACCAGCTCAAATTCATTTAAATGAAATTACTCTTCTCCAAACATCTAAGTCTAACCAAGAAAATTAGTAAGAAAAAAGTATCACTTAATTCATTCTAAATAAGTAGAGAAAAATAGAGGAAGATAAACAACTTAAGATTGCTCAAATATAGTATAGAAGTGTTGTTCTTGATTTGATTTTCGTATTTTTCTCTAATTTACATTAATCTTTATATTTTCTTATGAGAACTTATACATGTGCGAAAGTTATACATTCGTAGTTTTCAAATAAAGTTATGATGGATACTTTAAATTAATTCATTTATAAAATTTTATGGTATAAATTGATATAATTATTAATTTGACGTTTTAATTGATACAACTCCGAAATATAGATGTATAAATTGATTCATTTTCTGATAGTTATTTGAGTATTATTTAGCATTTCAAAAGACTACCTAGCTCGTTTACTATCACGCGTATGCATATCTTTTTATTTTGTAGTTAAATAAATACTAAAATAAATTTTATTACATTCTTAATAAATTAGTTTATTCAATATAATGTAACATTAATTTAAGCATAACTCAATTCATTATAGTATTTCATAATATCATACTTTTTATATTCACAATATAAATTTATGTTTATAAATATTTTTGGACCTCTAATTAATGTCAGTGAATACTACTAATATAACTAATAAACGTGTTGACATGGAGGTAGTATAAATAATTTTATATACAAACGTAATATAGGAATTTTTTCCACTCATTAAAGTATTGCAATCTTATCAAAATAAATAAGTAAACGTTGTAATCATTATTATTATTATTATTATTATTATTATTATTATTATTGAAAGATAAACATAGTAATCATTACTCCATGAGTCAATAATTATTAATAAAGATAATGTTCATAAGTCATTAGAAAATAGTGTAATTATCATCGATAACATTTTAGGAATAATAATCAAGTGTATAATATCATTTTAAAAAAATTACAAATATAGTCAAATCTATCTGTGATAGACTTCTATCATTGATAGATTCTTACCAATGATATGGTCTAACACTTATAAACTCCTACTAATAATATAGTCTATTATTGACAAACTATTTAAATTTGGTCATATTTGTCATTTTTTTACATTAGATTATATCTATTAATACTTTGGGTCTGATGTCTATATTTGCAATTGTTCATAGAAAATAAATAGGTCATATTTTGCCTTTCATATTCAACTAATTTTATAATTTTATCGTACATTTAATTTAATTTAATTTAATTTAATTTTATTTTATTTTTACTCAAACCTAAATTTTACATCAATTACATTTTGTTTATTAAAACTTCTTACGAATATTTAGGCAGACTTTTAATCAATATTTTAGAAAATAATGGGAATGGGAATTATTTTATAGTGGCTGGAAATGAAAGAATTGCGACCTAAATAGAGAAATGAAAGAAAATTTGGCCTAACATCAACCTAATTCAATTAAACTAAATTTATATTACCAAACTTAATAAAAAGAAAAGAAAAAAAAAAACGTTTTCCTTTTCCTTTCAAGTTCGAGAAAGAAAAAAATCATTTTTTTTTATTAAATCCTTCGATATTCTAACCTATAACATATCAATTATTTGATAAAGTATTTATTTTTAAAATATAAAAATTTGACAAAGAATATTAAATTATCCAAAAAATATTCTTCAAAAATTGTAACGGATACAACCTTCCATAATTGAATCAACTTAGTGTATATTTGATTTATATTTTCAAATGTTTAATTTAGAAAATAAGTCATTTTGAAAAAAACTTAAAATGTTCGGCAATATATTTTAACTATTTTTTTTTTATCAAAGATTTTAAATAAAAATGTATTTTTTAAAAAAACATTTCTTTTCTATTCGATGTAGCTATTTGTATTCGATTTCATTTAGAATCAGCTTTAAAAACTTAAATGGAATTAGTCTTCTCCAAAAATCTAATTAGGTAAAGTAGTAAGATAAATATCACCTATTCTTTCTAAATAAGTAGAGAATTAAAAATAGCAGAAGACAAGCAAATGAAACATCATACAAATTTAATAAAGTGTTGTTTTTTATTTGATTTTTTGTATTTTTCTTCGATCTACATTAATTTTTATATCTACTAAAAAAAATTTATACATGTATGAAAGTCATGCATACATAGTTTTAAAATAAATTTATGATGGATATCTAAATTAATTCACTTATAAGATTTTATAGAACAAATTGATATAATTATTAGTTTAGGGTTTTAATTGATACAACCGCAAAATATAGAAGTGTAAATCGATCCTTGTCCGGGAAGTTATTTGAGTATTATTCAACATTTCAAAAGACTACCTAGCTAGTTTATTGCCATGTTCATGCACAATTTTTAAAATTTTGTAACCCCGTTTGCTAACTATTTGGTTTTTAGTTTTTATCTTTAAAAAAGTCTATAGATACTACTTTTCTCTCCAAATTTCTTCATTTGTTATCTACATTTTTCCAATGATTTAAAAAACCAAAACAAAATTTGAAAACTAAGAAAAGTTGTTTTTGAAAATTTGTGTTTGTTTTTTGAATTTGACTAAGAATTCAACTATTGTACTTAAAAAAATGCAAATCAAATGCAAATCATCATAGAAAATAAAGAGAAAATAGGCTTAATTTTCAAAAATAAAAAATGAAATAATTACTAAACGGACGTAGTTAAATAAATACTAAAATAAATTTATTACATGCCTAATATTATAATTTACTTAACAAAATGTAACATTAACTTAAACCCCACTGAATAAGAATACTAAAATAAGTTTATTGCTTGCCTAATATAATAATTTATTTAACATAGTGTGACATTAACTTAACCCCACTAAATTAGGTAGTGTAATCTTGTAAATAAAGAAATTAAACGTTCGAATCATTACTCCATGACAAAATAATTAATTATTGCTAAAGACAACGTCTTTATGTCATTAGAAAATTCCACGGATCAAAATCGCTTTTTCATCTAATCATTTCTAGTCGTTTGTTTTTTTTATCGTGGGTTTGGGGGTGAGGTGTGCTCTGGTATGGTGTTTTATTGGGTTCGTTTCATCGAGTTATTGGATGTGATGTGAAGTTGAGTTGGGTGTGTCGTGTGGGGTCTGGTAAGGAAGTTCGGAGTAAGTTAATTTAAGTCTTCTAGTATGCTTCTATTTATTATATTTGACAGGAAAAGAATCATAGGTTGCATGGGAGTCGTCTGAGGATTGCGTCTACTTTGTTCCATCTTATTGTCTCTATGGTTCGTACTCGTGTTGTTTCTTGGCAGGTTGATCTTCTTGGTCTTCTCTAGTTTGTTTTGCTTTGGATGTCTTTTTTTTGAACTTGGTTTCTTTTGGTTTGTGTGTAGTCCCCGGCTCATGTGGTTCTGTTTGTCTTTAAATTCCTTTGGTTGGTTTCTATGCTTTTCTTGTTGCTCTGGTTTGTGTTTCGGTCTTCTGGTTCTATGGTTCATTTTTCTAGCTTATTCTTTTTGAGCTCTGTCTTGCTTTTTTTGTTGTGGTGCCTTGATGTCGGGCTGTGGAATCCTTTTTGTTGTTATATAATAATATTACCTATTCCAAAAAAAAAAAAAAATAAATAAATCCCCCTTTCATATGCAAATTACAGTACATATAATTTTTTGTTGACTCAAAGCTAAATTTTCATCAAGTACATTTGTTTATTAAAATTTTTAATAAATATTTGTAAAAATGGAGTGTTGAACAAATTGATTCTTATATCGTGAAATGATCACTGCCTTGAAAGTAATAATGGTACGATCTCAGTGTTAGTTTTCTTACAGATTGTTCTCCAAGATTAACACAACACACTTAATAGACGAGCACTCGTTGAAAAAGAGTTGGAATCAAGATAAAACTTTGCCCAGAGAATTTGAGAGATGGAGAAATAGTGAAAGGATGAAATCTATGTGTTCTCAAATTGAAACCTATGTCCTCAATTTATAGGGAAATTCGAAAAATGTTTCACATAACGATAAAAAAACAATTGTAATTGTAAAAAACGTTTGGCCAAAATATTAAATACGTAATGTTTTGGTCAAAAAGTAATGTTGAACATTTTAAGGGTCTATTTGGATTGACTAGAGAAAAAATATTTTTTTTTAAAAAACGTCATTTTTATTTAAATTTTTTTGGATAAAAACTGCTTAAAATAAACTTTGAACCTGTTTCAAAAACTATTTTGAGTGGTTGTCAAACATTACAATTTTTTTTTTCCAAAATTGACTTATTTATCAAAATTAAAATTTGAAAAGCTATACCTAACACACCAAATACAGTATCAGGAAGTACTGCTTTTATACCAAACACACTCTAAAATTTTCAATATGGGATTTTTTTTATAAGTCATTCCCAACAATATATTTAGACAAACTTGTAATCAATATTGTAAAAATTAATGGGAAACGGAGTTATTCTATAGTTGTTGGAAATGAAGAACCGCAAAGATAAAAGAAAAATTTATCAACATAAGTATTGTTCAACAAACATAAATTTGTATTATCAATACAAGGATCGGATTTCATTTAACAAAGAAAAAAAAACTTTTTTCCTTTTCCTTTTAAGTTCAAGAAAATACTTCTCATTTTTTTAATTAAAAAAATCCTTAAATATTCTAACCTATAACATTTCAGTTATTGGTAAGTGTTAAGTTAGCATCTTTTGTAAATGTAAAAAACTGAAAAAGAATAATAAATTATACAAAATATTTTTAAAATTTTTTAACTGATATGACCTTTTAAACCTACTATGTTGCAAAGTTTAAAAAGATTACTTAATTATAAAATTTTAATAATACAAGAATAAGAGAGTTTTACTTTATAAGGAAGTCATAAAAAAAAAACATTTATAAAAATTTTAGTTGGTGAGGAAAAACAATAGCTATTCTAATTGAATATAAAATGTATTATAAAATAATATATAAATTAAACATGTATAAAAAAATATATAAACTAAAATATTTTGTACTATTTTAAAAATATTGTAATAAGTATCCTCTCACTAAAAAAATCTATTTTATTTGAATTGGGATGATTTGATTATCTTGTTAATTTTGAACTTAACAAAAATATTATTATTAATTTTTTAAAATTCGTGATTACTTGGTAAAAAAAAATGTATTTGATATTTAGATTTGACTCATTTGATCAGCCTCTTAATTTTGTACTACTTTTTCATAAATTTTGTGATAATTATCTCTTAGCCAATTATTTTAATTTTAATTTTGATGATTTGATTATATTCTTAATTAAAATTTGATTTAAATCAAGAATTTTTCATTTTGTGATAATTTTTTTTAACTTTTTGTATTGGATGATTTTAATACTCCCTTACTTTTAAACTTTAAATTAAACCAAAATAATTATTTTATTTTTTAAAAACTAAAAAATAATATGTTCTATCGTTGACTACTATTAATAATATGGTATATCATTAATAAACTATTTAAATTTGGTCATATTTGTATTTTTCTACATTACGTTATCTATTAATAGTTTAAGTCTAATGTCTTTATTCGCAACTATTCTTAGAAAATAAACGGGTCATATTTTGCCAATCATATTCAACTAATTTTACAACTTTATCGTACATTTAATTTTTTTTGTTGACTCAAAAGCTAAATTTTACATCAATTACATTTTGTTTATTAAAACTTACGAATAGTTAGGCAGACTTTTAGTCAATATTTTAGAAAATAATGGGAATGGGAATGATTTTATAGTGGCTGGAAATGAAAGAAAATTTGGCCTAACATCAACCTAATTCAATTAAACTAAATTTATATTACCAAACTTAATAAAAAGAAAAAAAAAACGTTTTCCTTTTCCTTTCAAGTTCGAGAAAGAAAAAAAATCATTTCTTTTTAAATCCTCCTATATTCTAACCTTCCATAACTAAATCAATTTAGAGTGTGTTTGATTTATTTTTCAAGTATTTAATTTAGAAAATAAGTCATTTTAAAAAAAAAAAAAACTTAAAATATTTGATAATCGTTCAAAAATAACTTTTAAAGTATATTTTAACTAGTTTTTATCAAAAGATTTTAAATAAAAATGTATTTTAAAATTAAAAAAACATTTCTTTTTATTCTATTGAGCTATTTGCATTGGATTTCATTTAGAATCAGCTTAGAATTAGTCTTCTCCAAAATTCTTTCAAAATAAGTAGAGAATTAAAAATAGTGGAAGACGAGTAAATGAAACATCACGCAAATTAAATAGAAAGTATTGTTCTTGATTTGATTTTTGTATTTTTCTTTGATTTACATTAATTTTTATATCTACTAAAAAGAACTTATACATAAGTGAAAATCATGCATTCATAGTTTTAAAATAAATTTTGTGATGAATGATCTAAATTAATTCACTTATAAGATTTTTTTTAATTAAAAAATTCTTAATTGTTCTAACCTATACCATATCGATTATTGGTAAGTGCTAATTTAGCATCTTTTGTAAATGTAAAAAACTGAAAAAGAATAATAAATTATCTAAAAATATTTTTAAAATTTTTTAATTGATAATGACCTTTTAAACATACTAGTTTGTTACTACATGTGTTGGAGTTGTTGAATAAAGTTTAAAAAGATAGCTTAGTTATAAAATTTTAATAGTACAAAGAGAGTATTATTTTTTAAATAAGTTACGAATAAGTTATGAAAAAACATTTATAAATATTTTAGAAATTGCCGAGGAAAAACAATAGCTATTTTAATTGAATATAAATTGTATTATAAAATAATATATAAATTAAACATGTATATAAGAATATATAAGCTAAAATGTTTTGTACTGTTCTTTTTTAAAATCTTACTCGATGAATTCAATTTCATTAAAAAAAACAATATTTATTATATCGAGTGATGATTTGATTATCTTCCTAATTTTGAACTTCAATAAGAACAAAAATATTTATTATTAATTTTTTTAAAATTCGTGGTCACTTTGGTTAAAAAGACGTATTTGATTTTTGGATTTGGATAATTTGATTATCCTCTTAATTTTATACTACTTTTTCATAAATTTTGTGATAATTATCTCTTTAGCAATTTTTTTTTATTTTATTGATGATTTTATTATATTCTTAATTTTCAAACTTTATTTAAACCAAGATTTTTTTTTCATTTTGTATATAAATATTTTTTTTTATATATTTTTATTTATAAAGTTATGTATTGAATTACTTCTACTAATTTTATAAACTTTAATTAAACCAAAATTTTTTAAAAAAAATTTGTGATAATAATCTCTTAGTTTTTTTTATGGTTTGATTATCTTGTTAATTTTAAACTTTTATTAAATCAAGATTTAAAATATATATCGTGATATTTTTCTTGTTTAATAAAATAACTTTTTTATTAGATGATTTGATTAGCCTTCTAATTCTAAACTTTAAATTAAACAAAATTATTTTATTATTTTGGATTAGATGATTTGAAGAGATACTTGAAATAAAGAAATTAAATTTCTTAAAGAAGGATTTAAAAATACCTACATCAAAATTTCTAAAAAAGAAAACAAAGAAGTTAAAGAAAGTCAGTTAACAAATTTTTTTAAAAAAAAAAAAAAAAAGAAAGAAAAAGGAGATGAGATAACCTTATGGAAAACGAGAGGAAGGTTGCACCGACATGCACCATCATCTAAATATTTGTAGAGCCCGTCCATGCCATCATATTCATCGCCAGGCAGTGGAGGGTACTTTCTCATCAATATTTGGCCCAGATGGATTTTGTGATTGTACCTTGGCCTATTGGGTCATTAACCAAGGTGAGAGGTTGAAGAGGTACTTGTGCATCTTGCAGCTGAGCTTGGTGTTGACAGTATTCCCTTAATACATTTTTTTGGCTTAGGATTTCTTCTAATTGTCTGGCCAATTGGGTAATACATTTTTTTGGCTTAGGATTTCTTCTAATTGTCTGGCCAATTGACTAACTGACTGTGTAAGAGGCTATAAAATGTGTTCCCTTCAAAATCTCTCAATGTTAGTTATGTCAACATCAATAAGGTCTGCGTTAAAGGTATGAAAAATAATCTGCATCCAATAGAGTGTTCAAAACAACCCGACCAATCCGGATTACCCAACCTAAATTATAAGGATTTCGTTGGATTTGGTCAAATTTTTTATATTTTTTCGAGCTGGGTTGGGTCTCAGGTTACATTTTTAAATTTCGAGTTGACCCAACCCAACCGAATTATTACTAATAATATATATAATATATATAATAACTTATAAGTTTAAATTTAGGGTTTTGTCATTTGTTATTCTCCCTTGTCATTGCACGCTCAACTTCACACCTCAATCCCTTTCTCTCTTCAATTTTTTCAAGTTCAACTTGTCCCTCAGATCTCATATCTCTCAGTTCTCACCATTGTCTCCTTCTTCACACGTCCATAGATCTCGCCTCTCTCAGTCTCACCGTCGTCTTCCTTTTTACAAATCTCATAACCTCGTTTCATGCATCTCTCTCACCATCGTCCCTCAATCCTCACACAAAAAAAATTTGTCTCCGACTCTATTTTGTGAGTTCATTTTGGTCGTCTGTCTCTCTCAATTTTGACTCTCATTTGTTTGCATCGTCACCCTCTATCCCTTGATCTTCAGTCATTTGACATTGATATCCATTCTTTATAGTGAGTTGAGTCCATATATATCAAAGGTTGGGTTATGTACATTCCAGTTGATTTCCGTTCTCTGACTTTAAAAAAAAAAAAAATCAAATCTCCATTTTTGACATCTCACATTCCAATTCGACAACCCAACCTAACCCAATCCAAAATTTAAAATTTTTGTTGGTTGGGATGGATACCTTATTTGGGTCATTTGGATAGACAACTCGACCAACCCGAAATTTCAGATTGGTCCAAAAAATCTCCTCAATCCAACCCAACCCAACCCGTATACACCCCTAACATCTAAACGCAATACAAGTGCGTGGTGGAGTTCTTGCTGTATTGACTCCTTAAGAGCCAGAGTCTTCTCTTTTATTTCAGGAGGAGGGGTAGAGACATCTTCTCTCTCAATTCTTCATGTAGTGGAAAGAGAGAGTTCATTTTCTGGTAGGAGAGGTTTTCTCGTGGTGTTTGATAGGTGGGGAAAGAGGAGGAAGGAATTCTCTTTTTTATTCTAGCAATGAATTAGAGAGGTTGAGCTCTAACTCTTTTTCTTCAACGATCAGCTTATCAGAGCTTGATGTCTCCTTATTCTCAAAATTTTTTCCACCAATTTTCTCCTTTTGGGCTTTGGAAGTTGTGATGAATTAGCATTTTGAGATTGTGAGGACTGCTTTTTGGTTGGTTTCTCTGGTCGATGCGGTGAGTCTCTCAATAGTTTACGAAGGGTTTTGTCGTCAATGATGCCATTCACGTCTACAAAAATTTCATCTTCAATGTCTAATCCAACATTGACACAAAGCCCAGTGATCAACCAAGGGAAAAACAATTGACCCCTTGGCTTGCCAAACACCTCTCGGATTTGAGCAGCCAATATGTGTCTGATATCCATGTGGATGCCTTTCATAATATAGTAGACTACCATCACCCGACCTCTAGAAATTGATACATCATGTAGGGTTTTCTTCCTCTTGACAAAGTAAACCCATAAATTGGCCTCTGGAGTTAGACAATTTAAGGGTAGTGTTTTGATGCCCTTGGAGGAGATTGTCCATGTTGACCCTTTTTGAAAATTTGTTCTTGCATTGATGATTCTAATATTTTGTTGCCCATATTCTCGAGTTCATTTGGTAACTTGAAAAGCCTGTTGATCTCCTTGGCATTGAAAGACACCCGACATTTCCTGATTTTTACTCTGTCTATTTCAAGGTGGAGTTATCCATCGTAAAAGTCGCGCATGATTGTAGGTTGAATCATGCGAGGGCCTTCATAAAAATGAGGCCACTTCAATGCATCAATAGTGTCGATGATGAATGCAACAAGAGGAAACTCTTAGGGAAGAACCCCTTCTCCAGTAAGAGGTTTTCAAACTGCTTCTTCCGACCCTTGCCTGCATCCTTCGGTGGTGCTTCTTCAACCACATTTTCTTTGCCCTTTTCCTTCATTTTCTTCTCATGGTTTTCTTATCCTCTACATTCTTTCTATTCTCTTCTTTCTTTTCTTTTTTTTTTTTTTTTTTTCTATACTCTCCCTCTTATTTTCTTCTTGGATTATCTTAAGGTTGTATGTAATGTGTTCTCTTCTTTTTCGCTCTCTCCTCAACACTGATATTTCCCTCATGCAGCTCTCTCTCTCTACTTCGGTTATCGCAACTTTCAGTGCAATTTCCTTTTCTTCTTCTTCTACGTTGAATTCATCATCGAACTCAATCCTTCTTCTAGCTCCTTATCACGCATCTTCACATTCAATTTTTTTGTGGTGATGAGAAGCTCAGCTTCCACTCGTATTTCATGCAACTCTTCTACCATCTTCTTTTTCTTCTATGCCAACTCTTTTTGTAACCACACCATAGAGGATGCAGCGAGGATGACCTTGTTGGATTGTATGTCCTAAAACTCGTAGTTTTGTAAACAGTAAACATATATGAAGTTTATTCAAACAAGTGTTGTTGATTGTTTAATAACTCTAAATCCAATAAACTACGAACAAAAAATTGTCATGAATACCTAGACTTTATGTGAAGCATAAGCTTGATCAAGTTCGAGTAAAATAGCCTAAACCGTCTATAGTACTTGGATTAGGTTGGGTACCTATTTCTGAAGATACTATTGAATACGGCCCGCTTTATGATTGTTACAAATGTTGTAAAGTGTCATAAACGATGTAATCAGTTCGTTCATATAGAGACATGTGAGCGGGGGTGTTCTACACGATGAGATTGTGTAAGACAGACCACAAATAATCACTGTTACGTATTAACACTGATTACTGTAAACACTGATTAATTTCACTTCTTGATGACCTAGATAACTTGTTCTGAATCTTGAGCTGTCTATGAACTCCTGTTTATTCGCGATTGTCCCTTGATTTGCATAGGTGAGGGTAAGCCCAGCGTCGTTGCTCAATATGCTTCCCATTTCAGGGATAAGATAGGGTAGATAGCTGGAGACATAGAATTTGCAAGATGGAGTTCACTCCTACCCATTTTAAGGGATAGTAGAAAGGTTGTTCCTTTAAGGATTGATCTTGAGTCTTGAACAAGGGGCCCTATCCTCTCGTTGGCCTGAGAGGGAATGCATTTAGTGATTATGATCCTAAATCAATTGTTCATTAGAGGGACAGTGGTACTTAAGAAGAAAAGATGTAACTCAAGGGTATTTCGGTATTTGACCTAGCTAAGGTTTTTTTTTTCTTTTTATGTGTAATAAAAACCCCTTTGCTCTAAATGGGCTATAAAGATATATTCATATGGAAAATGGTTAATCCCTTCTCCAAAAATTTCCCTTTATACCCTTAGTGCTAATTAATTAAATAATTAATTAACATATTAATTAAATAACTATATATTGAATACTATTTAATATACATTTAATTAATTATCATAAATATCATATATTTATACTAATCTCCAATTTTCATTATTTCTTAATCAATTAATTAAACATTAATTAATCAATCAAATAACTATATTAAATGATATTTAATATGGAGTTAATTAACATATCAATACCACATTTTTATATGTATACATCTCTTTAAGAATCCAATTCATATAAATCTAATATTTGAATCTTATTAAAATATATCTTTCTAACATAATTTGTATTAGTGATCATATCTATAAATAACCATTATATATTAATCTCATTAATATGAAAATCCTCATTTGATTTGAATAATTTAAATCATTCTTCATTACTATCCTTTAGTGAGCTAAAAAAGGGACATTATGGACCTATAGATTAGAAGCTCCATTGATACGAGATTTAAATTGATTAAACTCCTTTAATCCAATTAATCAATATCCATTAACTATCGATCACTCCACTAAAGACCGATAGCTGAATTCTTCGCATTGTAAATATTTTTCTGTATCCATGGATATAACCAATCAACAGTGGGTCAACCCTTCACAAATCACTCATAACTACAGTTGGGTCAAATTATCGTTTTACCTGTGTAGTTGAAGGAAATCAGATTCGAGATTTTCATGAGCAGTGGAAATAAGATTATTCCAAATCACAATCATGAATGAACATAACATTTACAGTCGTCTTCAAACAAACGGTTATGCAATTAACAGAGAAATTACAACATGAAAAACTCAAATGAACAAAGAGAAAAAACTCTACGAACATTTAAAGATGCGTCTCCACGCTCTGTTGTGCATGACCACTCAAACAATAGCAACCTCGAATGCTTGATCTGCATGATCGCAACACAGCACAACTTCTCGCACTCGTCCTCAACGATCGCCTCAGTCACGAACTCCTCGACAATAGCACAAACGGTCTCCAGAAAACCCCGACGGTGTCAAGTTAAGTATGACACCACCAACAAGGTGACCTTGGTATTCTCGGTGTGAGAATCCAGAGGATGAGCTTTGTTCGGACTTGAATTGAGGCAGCAAAGGAGGAAACACCGATCGTGTACACGACTGGACAAGTAGGAGATGGGGGAGACCTATCGTATAGGTCGATGTCCAATTGTTTAGATAAAGCTAAGCGATTGTCTAGCAAAAGCTATGCGATCGTTAAGCTCGGTCTGTCGCCTACAGACACTACATGATCGTTTACTTAGGGCAAACGATCGTCTAGCAAAACTATGCGATCGTTTGATAAATACTACACGATCGCTTAGCTCACCCTAGCCGTCGTTTGGTAAATCTATATTTACTTGACGACTACCGTGAGATCCCTTTTTGCCGAGAGAAATCTCAAAAACTTTATTTTGAAAACTTTTCAATAGTCTTGTAAATCTTTCTAAAATTAGGAAAACCATTTTTCTTTTAAACTCACGGTTATCATGAATCCAATAACCACCCACTCAATTGGTTATTAAAGAAAAAGAATTAATTATCCAATAATTAATATTATTATAAATATAAATGATAACCAACTTATCATACTATATTTATTTATATTTATAACCTATAGTTTTAATATTTCATCTCATTAAACATATAAACCATAGTTCTTTTTCTATTCCATGGTACATAATGTAAATCTCATTTACATCAATCCTCCACTAGATGTATCTCATACATCATCCCGATTATATCATATATAATCAAGATACCTCTTGTTAATTTGAACTTTTCAAATCAACACCAAGAACTGATCCTCAATTGAATCTAGTGAGCTACCAAGGGGATCTTATGAACCTGTAGCTCGAAGCTCCAACGGTACGTGAATAACTGAGTAAACTCTTTAGTCACGGGATTCACCATTTGTTAACTGTCGTGCACTCTACTAAAGACCGACAATTGAACTCTCCTTACCATAGATATATTATGTGTCCATCTTAACCAATCAGCAGTGCGACAACCCTTCACAGATCGATCGTAAGTACAGTTGGGGCAATAATCGTTATGTCTCTATAGTTACATCTGTCTTCTTAAGTACCACTGATCCCTCTAATGAACATAAGTTATAGTCCTACTATACTGAGTCTTCTCTTCCAAAGAGAAGTTGTGGTCACTATGTTCAAGCCCCGGAATCAGCCCTTAAGGGAGCAATCTCTCTACTTATCCCTGCTTCAGGAAAGAAGTGAATTCCATCTTATGGATTGAGTTCCCAGATCCCAGATCAGACAAGTCCCCAAAAAGGTAGGCATGTTGAGTTGAATATCTGGCCACTCTCACCTATACTAATCAAAGGACCATCATCAAAGGCAGGAGTTCCCAAAACACTCAGGATTAGGTCGTGTCACCTATGGTCGTTTAGGTGAGATGCAAGTCTCTAGTATCAACGGCGTTATATACAAAGTCTAGTCATCTCGTGGTCCAGGTCTTATACAAACTCTTTGTATAGGATACCTCCACTCACACATCTCTACATGAATGGTCAGGATCTACCATATGTAGTAGTTTACAACACTTACAAATCTCTACAAAGTGGGTCGTATCTGTAGTGTCACAAGGATCGAGTATCCCACCTTAATCCTTATACTACAGACTTATTTAGGTTATCACTTAAGGCATGATTCACTTGTATATCACATATACATGCTTAAGTTCACATAAGATAACCAAGGAGCTTTGTTTATTGGATATGAGTAAATGCCATAATTAAATAACACTTATTTTATTCATTAAACAATGTGTATCTTTACAAAACAACAAGACTCCGGGAGAATTAGGACACCAATCCCAACAGTTACATCTAACTCGTTAACTACCACTAATTCCTCTAATGAATAAATAGTTTATAGTCAAATTATAAACTAACACCTCTCGGGCCAGTGAGAGGTTGAGGCCTCAATCTTCAAGACCCAGAACCAGCTATTAAGGGAGCAATTTATCTACTTCCCTTAAGGACGAGAATGAGTGTATTCCATCTTGTGTAGTTGTGTTTCTAGCTTCTTACTCGAACAAATCCCTAAAATGGTAGGCTTGTTGAGTCGGCTAATCTAGCTACTCTTACCCATACAAATCAAAGGATCACCCTCATAAATAGAAGTTCACAATTCACTCGGGATTAAAGTCAAGTCACATATGGTCATAATAATAAAATGTAAGTCTATTCTAGCAATGGTGTTATAAAGAAAGACTATTCATTTTGCGGTTCGATCTTATACAAACTCTTTGTATAGAATACCTCCACTTGTATGTCTCCACATGAATGATCAGGATCAAATCATTTGTAGCATTTTACTGTTGGGATTGGTGTCCTAATTCTCTCGGAGTCTCGTAATTTGTAAATAGTTTGTACACATTGTTATTAATAAAATAAGTTATTTTATTTGTATTTACTCATATCCAATAAACTAAGATCCGTGGTTATTTCATGTAAACTTAAGCATGTATGTGAGACATACAAGTGAATCATGCCTTAAGTAATAACCTAAATGGTCTGTAGTATAAGAATAAAGGAGGGATACCTTATCCTTGTGCCACTACGGATACGACCCACTTTGTAGATATTACAAGTGTTGTAAAATGCTACAAATGGTCTGATCCAGACAATTCATGTGGAGACATGCGAGCAAGGGTGTCCTATACAAAGTGTTTATATAAGACCAGACCACGAGATGATTAGTCTCTTTATATAACGCAGTTGATAATTGAGACTTACATTTCATTAAAATGACCATAGGTGACATAACCTTAATCCTGAGTGTTTTGGGAACTCCCACCTATGAGAGTGGCCAGATTGCCAACTCAATAAGCCTACCTTTTTAGGGATTCGTCTGATTGGGGAGTTGGGAACTCAGTTACATAAGACGGAATTCACTCCTTTCTCGAAGTAGGGGTAAGTAGATAAATTTCTCCCTTAAGGGCTAATTCTGGGTCTTGAACATAGTGGCCACACCTTCTCTTTGGAAGAGAGGACTTAGTCATAGTAGGACTATGACTCATTGTTCATTAGAGAAGTTAGTAGTACTTAAGGAGTTAGATGTAACTACAGGGGCAAAATGATAAATTGACCCAACTGTACTTACGAGCGATTTGTGAAGGGTTATCGTACTGTTGATTGGTTATATGGACATAGAAATTTATCTATAGTGAAAAGAGTGCAGCTGTCGGTCTTTAGTGGATTGTCCGACAGTTAACGGATGGTGGATCTCGTGATTAAATAGTTTAGTTAGTTATTCACATACCGTTGGAGCTTCAAACTATAGGTCCATAAGGTCCCCTTGGTAGCTCAATGGGTTCGAGTTGAGAATCAGATTTTGGGGTTAGATTAAATTTTCAAATTAACAAGAGAAAAATCAATTATATGTGATATAATTGGTGTGATGTATTAGATACATTAAATGGAAGAATTAATATAAATATGATTTATATTAAGTACCATAAAATAGAAAAAATAACTATAGTTTATATGTTTCATATGATGAAATATTAAAACTATAGGTTATAAATATAATATGATAAGTTGGTTATCATATTTATTTACAATATTTTAATTATATGATAATTAATTATTTTTTCTCTAATAACCGATTGAGTGAGAGGTTATTGGAAATTTTATCATAACTGTGAGATAAAAAGAAAATTGTTTTTCAAAATTAGGAGTTGAATTTACTCGGAAAATTTTCACGGAAAAAGCTATCAAGTAAAAGGAGTTTTACTAAGCGATAGCATTGACAGAGTCTATACGATCGTTTAAGAGTTGACTATATGATAGTTACTCAGCTGATCGTTGCTATACAATCGAGTAGCAAAGTCTATGTGATAGGCTTCATTTACTAAACGATCGAGTACATCGTCAATGCGATATACAGTGTTTATATCTCCTACTTACTCGATCGCTTATTTCCAGTTTTTCTCAAGCCAAGATCATACATAGCCCACAACTCTTGGGTTCTCACACCGAGAATACTAAGGTAACACTTGTGGTTGTGTTATAACTTAGTTCATGAATCGAGTTGGACTCTATTGGGTTCAAGAAGCATTCAGACGATCGTTGTGTTCGTGGTCTTGTTCTGGTCGTTGCGTTCGAGTGCTGTTTTGGACGCATTGGACTTCAATCGATGAATACTTGAAGAATGGTTCTTCAAAGGTACGCATACTCTATCTTTTGTGTTTTCTTGTAGCATGTTATAATTTTAGTTTATGCATAACTTGTTAGTTTCCGTTAAAGACTGTAATTGTTTGTGTTCAATCTAAATGAGATTTGGAACGATCCATTTCCGCTGCACATGGAGATCTGTGTTTGTGATTTCCTTCATTTACAACAATTGTAACATTTACAATGCGGGTCGTATCCGTAGTGTCACCAGGATAAGCTACCCAACCTTATCCATATACTACATACCATTTAGGTTATCACTTAAACATGATCTACCTGTATGTCTCTAAAGAACTGTGAGGTCCGATGCGGAAGCGCGGATTGTGTCCCAATTTTATTTTCACAGAGAATTAAAAATTGCAGAGAACATTATGCATATCAAAGAAAAATTATAGCATGCTTTACAATTAAATAGAAAAGGGAGATTAGGGTTTGGAATTTTACTTACCCTTAAAAAACAAAATAATCTTCACAAAGATCCTCCTCAATCAGGTCACGAACACTTTGTAAGAAACTCGATCTCTAAAAATGCAACAACCTAATTTGGTCACCACCACAAGTGAACCTTCTGCGTTCTCCTTAAGGTTTGAAAATAACAGAGAGAGTTGTGGGCTTCTTTGATTTTTGGAAGAGGGAAAAGAAGAATTTTCTAAGTGGAGATTTTTTTGCAGGAGAATTACGTTTTAAGAGAATTTCACACATAGACACACTCTGTAATCTTCTGTGAAGAAGATGTAGAAAATGTAAAATCCCAACTCCCAACTATTACGATTTTTCTGAGAGCATTAAAGGGAGGGAAGTTGTAAACTCCCTCTCTTTAATTTAAATAAAATTTAATAAATAAAAAATATATAATAACTAACTTATATATATATATATATTATATATATATTATATATTATATATATATATATATAACTATATGTTATATCAAATATAACACATAACCTATAATTTACATTATATCAAATATAATATAATCTATAGTTCTAGCACTCTCAGCCATTCATGGTATTTAATATAAATCAAATTTATATTAAATTAGTTATATGAATCTAATTTATATAATTAATATTTGAAAATTCAAATATTTCAATTAATTCCTCTCAACATAAACTTTATATTATTATGTATCAAATACATTATATTAATTATACAACATATAACTAATTTTAAATTATTATATCATATATAATTAATTCTCTCAATTATTTAAACCTCAAATTAATTCAAAATGAATTCTTCAATAATCCTAGTTGAGCTACAGAGGGGACCTTATGGATTTGTAAATTGAAGCGGTACTCAGATAATTAATTAATTCCTCAATTAATTGAACCTCAAATTAATCCAAAATGAATCCCCAATAATCCCAATTGAGTAATTTAATTAAAGGACTTTAATTAAAATTACTCAACAGCCATTAACTGTTGATCACTCCACTAAAGAACGACAGTTGGACTCATCACACTACAGATATATTTTTGTGTCCATTGGTTATAACCAGTCAACAGTGCGATGAAACTTCACAAATTGCTCGTAAAATACAGTTGAACCAAAATTATCATTTTGCCCGCTAGTTTACGTCTAACCTCTTAAGTACTACTGACCCTCTAATGAATAATAAGTCATAGTTCAACTATGACCAAACCCGTCTCGAACCAAGAGAGGGTGTGGTGCTACATTGTTCAAGCCCCGGAAATCAGTCTTTAAAAAGAGCAATTCATCTACTTACCCCAAATTAGGGAATGAGGGAATTTCATCTTGTGTAGCTGTGTTCCCAGCTCATCAATAAGACAAATCTCCAAAATGGTAGGCATATTGAGTCGGTAATCTGGCCAATCTCACCCATGCAAATCAAATGACCGCTTTTATAAACAAAAGTTCACAACTCACTCAGGATTCAGGTCATGTCACCTATGGTCATCTTGGTGAAATGTAAGTCTCTATTATTAACGACATTATATAATGAAACTAATCACTTCGTAGTCTGATCTTATACAAACCTTTTTGTGTAGAACACTCCCGCTCACATGTCTCTACATGAATGATCAAGATCAGATCATTTGTAAAACTTTACAACAATTGTAATATTTACAAAACGGGTCGTATTTGTAGTGTCACTAGGATAAGGTACCCAGCTTTATCCATCTACTATAGACCATTTAAGTTATCACTTAAACATGATCCACCTGTATGTCTCTACATACATGTTTAAGCTATAGAAGATAACCTTGGATGTTAGTTTATTGGTTTTGTAGGTTAAAGCTACTAAATGTCAAATAAAATACCATAGATTTTATTAAATAAATAAATTGTTTGTACTTTAAAATTAGAAACTACAAGACCCATGAGATTTAGAGAATCAACCTCAACAAACTCCTACTAGTCCTAAAGCTAGTGAAGTGTACATCATAAAAGTCATACTAATACAAAAGTACACAAAACAAGAAACTAGGGCATAATACGCGCACAGTACAAAATCTCCCACTTGCTCTAGACTAGATGTGGCATGTCCCTAGACCCATACTCTGCAGGTGACCCTCAAACACCTTAGCCGTGAAGGCCTTTGTAAATAGATCAGCAACGTTGTGTGTCGAAGCTATCTGTGTGACAATCATATCCCCTCGATGCACAATCTCTCGAATGAGATGATACTTTTGCTCTATGTGCTTCCCGAGTTTGTGACTCCTAGGCTTTTGGGAATTAGCCACAACACAACTATTATCACAATAAAGGATGATGGATTTTGACATCTCTGGAACCACTTTCAGATTAGTTAGGAATTTCTTGAGCCACACAGCTTCCATAGCAGCTTCACAAGCTGTTACATACTCAGCCTCTATAGTGGAGTCAGCAATGCACCCTTGCTTGGTGCTCCTCCAGACTATTGCCTCTCCATTAAGAGTGAATACCGTTCTCGATGTGGATTTCCTAGAATCCTTATCAGTTTGAAAATCAGAGTTCATGTATCTTGTAAGGATCAAATCTTTCGAACCATACACAAGCATGTAATCCCTCGTTCTCTGAAGATACTTGAGAATATTCTTCATAGTGGTCTAGTGATCACAACCTGGATTAGACTGATGTCTACTGACTATCCCTATTGTCTAGCAGATGTTAAGTCTAGTACATAACATCGCATACATCAGACTACCAATGACCGATGCATAGGGGATCCGTCTCATTTCCTCAAACTCTTGAGATGTCTTAGGATATTTTTCATTAGACAAAATAACTCCATGCCTAAAAGAGAGCAAGCCATTCTTGGAGTTCTGCATAAAACATTTGACAAGCATCTTGTCAATGTACGATGCCTGAGACAAGGCCCACGTTTTATTCTTTTGATCTCTAAATATCTGAATTCTTAAAACAAACTGCACATCTCTCAAATATTTCATTTGGAATTGAGACGGTTGCCAATTTTTAATTTCAGTTAGTAAACCTACATCATTGCCAATGAGTAGGATATTGTCTACAAATAGCACAAGAAAAGCTACTGAACTGTTGATGATTCTCTTGTAAACACAAGGTTCATCAACATTCTGATCAAAACCATATGATTTGATTGCAGTATCAAATTTTATATTCTAGGATCGAGAAGTTTGTTTCAATTCACAAATGGACCGATTAAGCCAGCAAACCTTTTGCTCTTGTCCCTAGGTTATGAATCCCTCAAGCTACTCCATATATATGGTCTTCTCAAGATTGCCATTCAGAAAAACAGTCTTGAAATCCATTTGCCAAATCTCATAGTCATAATATGAGGCAATGAATAGAAGCATCTGGATAGACTTCAACATGGCAACATATGAGAAAGTCTCCTCACAGTCGACTCCCTCAACTTGGGTATAACCCTTTGCCACAAGTCTAGCCTTGAAGGTTTGCACCTTCCCATCAACACCCCGTTTTCTCTTGTAGATCCATTTGCAACCTATAGGTTTAACCTCATCAAGTTGATCTACAAGATCCCAAACTAAATTGAAGTACATAGACTCCATTTCGAGATCCATAACTTTGATCCATTCATCTTTGTCAACATTCTTCATCGCCTTCTTGTAAGACAATGGATCATCAACATCTCTGTCAGCTATGATAGCTAGGGTTTCTATTAAACCCATATAACGAATAAGCGGGTTCACAATCGTCCCACTACGTTGAGGCTCCCTCAACGTTTGAGGTGGATTTGACCTACTAGATGAACCAACTTTAACAGCTTTTGTTGAGGTATTGGGTTCTTCAACAACTCTTATTGAAAGTTCAATAGTTTCACTGGAAAGTTCATTTAACACTTCTTACTGCAGAGCTTTTGCTCCCTTATGTGGTACTCTTCTAAAAAGGTAGCATTTGTCGACACAAACATTTTATTATTTTTAGGATCGTATGAGTAAACACCTCTTGTTTCTTTAGGGTAACCTACAAATAGGCACAATTTTGAATGAGTCTCCAATTTCGTAGGATTTGCCTCAAGCACATATATTGGGCAACCCCAGATCCTGAAATGAATAAACTACCTTTATGACCATTCCATAATTCCAAAGGTGTTCCAGTACCACTTTTGGATGGAACGCAGTTCAAAATGTAAGTTGCAGTCTGTATTGTATAACCCCTAAACGAGTCTGATAAGAAAGCATAACTCATCATAGACCGAACCATGTGCAACAGGATTCGGTTTCTCCTTTCTTATACACCATTTTGCTAAGGTGTACCAGGTGGTGTTGAGAGTTGGGATACAATTCCATGCTATCAAATAGTCTTGGAATTTTAGCTCTATATACTCTCCACCTCGATAAGATCAAAATGTTTTTATTGTTTTAATTAATGCATTTTCAACTTCAGCCTTATACTCCTTGAACTTTTCAAGGGCTTCAGATTTATGTTGCATTAAATAAACATACCCATATTTGGAATAATCATCAATAAAGTGATGAAATATTCAAACCCTTCTCCTGTATTAACATTCATCAGACCACATAGGTCTACAAGTTCTAAGGGTTCTTTGGCCCTGTGACCTTTTCCAGTACAAGATATTTTAGTTATTTTGCCTTCAAGGCATGACTCACATACAAGTAAAGATTTTCTTCTAACTCACTTAGAAGTCCATTCTTAACCAGTCTCTTAATCCTATTAAGATTTATGTGTCCTAATCTTAGGTGTCAAAGATGGGCATTTTCTTTAGGAGAAATTTTAAGTCCTTTATTCTGAGTTACAACAATTTTAAACAGTTTAGAATTTAGGAGAGCTTTTGTTGCTAACGGTCTTAGCACATAAAGATTATCTTCTAGCTTAGCAGAACAAATATTGATACCATTTTTGTAAATAAACACTTTATTTACATTAAAAGATAAAGTATAATTTTGTTCAAAAAGACACTTTACAGAAATTAAGTTCCTCTTTAAATCAGGAACTACATATACATTTTCTAACAAAACATAATTTTTCTGTAAAGTAAGTCAGAGTCCATCCATTGCCCTTTTAGAGAGAATGTGCCCAATACTTACTGAAGGAAATCGGACTTGAGGATTTCCATGAGCAGCGGAAAGACAGGCGAGATGCAGCAGAGCGACGACCTAGGAGCTCTACCACATGAATAAGCAGATTTAGGAACCGTATAATGAATCGGCGGATTTCCTTAGAAAAGTCGAGTGGACTTTCCCATTGATCACCATGACTTGTCCTATCGCTTCGGAGATTTTGATCTCATCCCCTCTTAGTTTTGAGTAGGATATTTTCAAATTTCAATCATATATGAACAACAACAATTACAGTCACAAACGGAAACATACAGTTATGCATAAAACAGAAATTCCAGCATACTTTTCTACAAATCAAGGGAAAGAATTAACAAACCTTTGAAGATTCATCTTCAAGTTCTGTCACACCCCACCCCAGACTACCTTCTTAGCCTAGAGAAAGGTGTGACTGCAGCAGTTACCAACCCTTGGGCTAACACTTACTGCCTAATAACTCTTGTGAAATAACTCTGATACCAATTATAATTCATATGCAACGGGACATCTTTAGNCCTAATAACTCTTGTGAAATAACTCTGATACCAATTATAATTCATATGCAACGGGACATCTTTAGGCCCACAATTTATTAACTTAGAAACATAATATGTTTAGAGTCATTACAACACTAGATTTACAAGTCCCAAAACCCCAAAACCCTAGTCCCTATATGAACAATAGTAACATGTGTACAATATTAACAGTAATCACCTAGCAAACGGTTACAAGTCTTTTGGTCCTTTCGGGGCAGAGTTGACGCAGAGCTATCTTCAGAGGATTTGACCGCTACCTGTGTGTGTGGGAGGGGGACAAAACATTTGAAAACAGGGTGAGCTTACGCCCAGTGAGTGACCGAAAAAACATAGTAAATTCTCATGCATAATTTCAGAAAATAGTTTTATCTGAATTATAAACTTTTGCAGCATAAATATTTTCCAAGCGTAAATTATATAAAGCTGTTTTAAACATAAAACAGTAAAAGCATTTCTCAAATCAATTACTTTATAACGGGTAAAATAATCCCAACACCAACTACTAGTCCAGAGAGAACCCTTTTGCTCAATCTCTGACTTTATTCACCTGTGGCCACATTAGGTACTACTGCCCAGATACCTTCTCCTTGTACTTCAGTATAAAGCTACTTGGATACCTTCTCCAACGTACTTCAGTATCCCGTTGGCTTGGTACCTTCTCCAACATACTTCAATACCAACAGATACCTTTTCCTTATACTTCAGTATCTAGTTAGGTGGATGCCTTCTCCTTGTACTTCGACATCGTATTTTACCAAAACTGTTTATAAACAACTTTTCTCTTTAAAGCATGTACAATATAATACATATACGACATGGCTTTAAAGAGGGTAACGCATGCTGGATAAAATCAATACATCTATATATGTAAATAATATTTCAACAGTATGCATGCGTTCAAACTATAATTCAAACTTGCTTGGAAACCACTTTGTAAAACTAGTAGGCATGAGAATTATTTTCGAAAATATGCTTTCTGTAAATGTTGTAATCCAAAACAACTTAAAAACATTTTAGTTCGAAAACATTTTAGCCACTCACCTCGATTCCTTAGGAGCTTTTCACTCTAGTAGCTCCTCGGGCTCCTTTTCACCCATAAAATCCAGATTCAACTTACAGCTTAGATTACTCATAGTTTTGAACCTTATTTTGAAATACTTCCTTCTACAAACGTATTTCAAAATGTCTCAGGAAGCTTACCTTAGAATCTCAGCTCATAACTCCTCGTGGTTTGGCCGGAATCAAAGAAATTTCCAGACTGCCTCAGATTGATCTGACAGTCTAACCCTTCTGACTTCTTTTAAATCTCCAGCCCGGTTCCTTTGAGTTTTTTCCTCTGGCAGCCCTACTTGGAAGACTATACTTCTAGAGCTTTCAGATGGATTTAGAATCACTCCAAAAGCACGAGTAGATTAGAAGATCTCCTCGTTCAAAGTTGATACATTCCTCTGAACCCTCACTGCCCTCTACTTTCTCTACGAAATTTATAATTTTTTTGTGATTTGAAAATAAAATCCTAACTCCCTATTTATAGGCACTCAAATTGCTCGTGGGATTGACAGCACCTACTTGGCTGCATGGCCAAATATTTAATCCTCCCCTTATTAATGCAAGCTTGCATCACCTTGTCCTAAGGAGTTTTCTTCATATGCGTCCACCAAATTTCCTTAGCCCTTAAGAAATTTTCTTATGAAGACACTTAATTTTGGTTGACGTTTTCCCTTGTGTCTTCAACCTTTGTTTGTACTCAATTTAGGGTTTCCAATGTATAATCTACAAGAACGCAGCCAAATTCAACGCATAAACACTTGCCCGGCCATTCAATGCATAGGCGAGGCCCTTCGATCACGTGGACTGGACAAGGCGTGGCTGACGCACAGGCTGCTCTTGCTCTTTCCCACTTTCTCGCTAGTCTTGCCCTCTCCACTCTCGCTCTCTCTCACTTTCTCGCTCAAAATCTCGCTCTCTCCACTCTCGCTCTCTCCAACTTTCTAGCTCAAAATCTCGCTCTCTCCCACTTTGTTGCTGGTCTTGCTCTCTCCAATCTCGCTCTCTCCCACTTTCTTGCTCAAAATCTTGCTCTCAATGATCTCGTTGGTCTCGATCTCAATGATCTCGCTCTCAACGATCTCGCTGAACTCACTTTCAACGATCTCGCTCTTAGCTACTGCGAACATTGTTTGTCTCCGTGCAATTTCTACGCGATTGTGCCACTAGTCACTTGCCTTCCAATGCTTTGTGCACAACACGCATTTCACATAACTTCCATATTTTTCTCAGTCCTTCAGCCATAACGCACTTCACCTAATTTCTCCATACTTAACCGAATTTTTCCCCAAATTTTCCAAACTTAATTTCCATATTATTCCACACTAGCTCAACCTACTTATTATTTTCCCCCAACTTTCTCAACTCAATTCCATATTTTTCTTTTCGAATCCCCATTCGACACTACCTGTTTCATCATCCTACTTATTATACAAATTTTATCACAATTTTACCAATTAAAGACCAACTTAATTTATTCAAAGAAAATCTACTTAACACTTAGAAATTTCCTTCCCCTTAACTTGGGATTTAACTTTCACTTAGTTAATTCCTTTTATCACTTGCTTAAGTAAGAAAAATAGAAATCCGAGTTTCACATTTACTTCCCCCTTAAGAAAATTTCGTCCTCGAAATTTACTCGGACTAACTCTGGTTTAAGATTTCACAACAACTACTGTTGTAACCTCCTATAACCTTATCTATTACCACACTTCCACTGTGCTACTCAAATATCAATTCCTTAGTTTATCCAATGATACCTCACCTAGCTACCTCTAAGCTAGATGTTGAACCAAACTATCTACCACATAAACATTTGTATCTTAAATACTAAATGAGAATAACTTAAATTCACACTTACCTTCCTGGGTAGATTTTTAAGTATGCATATTCTACCCTCCTTTAGTAGCACTTGGTTAGCTTTTAATTGATAGCCCGTCCTCAATCCTTTACCTACTTCTTCAACTAACTTCTGAAGCTCGGAATCCTTTAATTGTTCACGTAGAATCTCTTCTATGAGAGTAAGACGCACTTGAAATGAAGCTAGTAACCCTCCTGTTTGACTGATTGATAATGTTGCCCTAGCATTATACAACTCATGAATCAGTGTACCCTTCACTGAATTGATACTAACTCTAGCTGATCCGGTTTTTCGACTTAGAGCATCAGCTACCACATTTGCTTTACTTGGGTGATAGTCAATTGTACAGTCATAATCTTTAATCAATTCAAGCCATCTTCTCTATCTTAGGTTTAGTTCCTTTTGATTAAAGATATGCTTTAGACTCTTATGATCCGTAAATATATGACATTGCTCACTAAACAGGTAATCGTTCCACAACTTTAGAGCTAACACAACTGCTGCTAACTCTAAATCGTGTGTACGATAGTTACATTCATGCTTCTTTAACTGTCGCGAAGCATAGGCTACTAATTTTCCTTCTTGCATCAGCACACATCCTAACCCTTGTCGAGATACATCACAATAGACCTCAAACTCTTTACCTAATGTAGGTAGAGTTAATACTGGTGCTGACACTAACCTTTGTTTCAATACCTGAAAACTATGCTCGCATTCTGGCGACCACTCAAACTTCACATCTTTTCTGGTCAAGTTTGTCAATGGAAGAGCTATCTTTGAAAAGCCCTCCACGAATCTCCTATAACAACCTGCTAAACCCAGAAAACTACGTACTTCAATTACATTCAGGGGTCGTTCCCAATTAACTACGGCCTCTATCTTTTGGGAATCAACATTCACTCCGTCAGCTGAAACTATATGCTCAAGGAATACGACTTAATTTAACCAAAAATCACATTTACTAAATTTGGCATATAACTTCTTTTCTCTTAAAATCTGTAATACCATCCTCAGATGTTCTTTGTGCTTTTTCGCACTACTAGAATACACTAATATGTCATCTATGAACACTATCACAAACTGATCCAAATAAGAATGGAATATCCTATTCATCAAGTCCATAAATACCGCAGGAGCATTTTTCAATCCAAACGGCATTACTAGGAACTCAAAATGTCCATACCTAGTTCTGAATGCAGTCTGTGGAACATTAGTGCCTTTCACCTTCAACTGGTGATAGCCTGATCTAAAATCTATCTTAGAGAATACCTCCCTTTAATTAATCGAAGAGATCATCTATATAAGGCAATGGGTTATTTTTCATGGTCACCTTATTCAACTGTCTATAGTCTATACATAATCTAAGAGTACTGTCTTTCTTCTTAACAAACAAGACTGACGCTCCCCAAGGCGACACACTGGGTCTATTGTACCTCTTATCTACAAGTTCCTGTAACTGAACTTTTAACTCCTTCAGTTCCGTTGGTGCCATCCTATACGGTGCCTGGGATATAGGTGCAATACCAGGAATTAACTCAATAGTAAATTCTATTTTCCTATCAGGTGGTAAGCCTGGTAACTCTTTAGGGAACTATCTAAAAATTCTCGTATCACAGGTACATCCTCAGGTTTCAATTTCTTATCCTGTGAAACTGCTACATAGGCTAAATAGGCTTCACATCCTTTACTCAACAACTTCCTAGCCTTCATTGTTGATATTAAACTTCCTGGAAGTATTCTTTTACTTCCCACCAGGGTTATTTCTTTTTCACCTGGTTTCCTAAACACTATTTCTCATTTAAAACAATCCATAGTGGCATAGTGTTTACTTAGGAAATCCATACCTAGGATAACATCAAACTCTAGTAATTCTAATGGAATCAAGTCAACCCAAAAACTTTGGTCTCTAAGAATTACTTCACAATTATTATAATACTCATGTACCATAAGAGTATCTCCTACAGGCGTAGAGATAAATAATTCCTCATCCATACATTCAGGTATTTTATCTATATATAATGCACACATACTAGATATGAATGAGTGTGTAGCACCAGGATCAAATAATACATAAGCGGATTGATTACATAAAGTTATCGTACCAGTTACAACATCTGGAGCCTCTTCTGCTTCTTGGTGCGTCATAGCGTATACTCTACCCTGCTGCTGCTGCGGTTGCTATTGGGGTCGTTCAGCTACCCCTTTCTGCTTAACACACCAGATCCCTCACCTCTAGTTCCAGTCGTTCTAGGTTGATTTACAGTCTAGGTAACTTCTCTTTGCTCATTCTGTGCTCCATGACCTAGCTGATGACAATCTCTCCTGAAATGCCCAGCTTGTCCGCACTGGAAACATACATTCCTATTACCATAACATACTCCTGTATGAGGCCTACCAGAGTTTACATAAAGTGGTTTCCTCCCCGTACTAGCTACTGACTCGCTAGCGCGACCTGATATCGATTTACCACTTGTGTATTGAGTTCTCAGCTTCTAGATTAGACAAGTCCCTGAAAAGGTAGGCATGTTGAGTTGGCAATTTGGCCACTCTCACCCATACTAATCAAAGGACCGCCCTCAAAGGTAGGAGTTCCTAAAACACTCAGGATTGAGGTCATGTCACCTATGTTCGTTTAGGTGAGATGTAGGTCTCCAGTATCAACGGTGTTATACAGAGACTAGTCATCTCGTGGTCCGGTCTTATACAAACTCTTTGTATAGGATACTCTCGCTCGCATGTCTCCACATGAATGGTCAGGATCTACCATCTGTAGTAGTTTACAACACTTGCAAACCTCTACAAAACGAACCATATCTGTAGTGTCAATAGGATCAGGTATCCCACATTAATCCTTATATTACAGACCCATTTAGGTTATCACTTAAGGCATGATCCACTTGTATATCTCACATACATTCTTAAGTTTACATAAGATAACCAGGGAACTTTGTTTATCGGATATGAGTTAATGCCAGAATGAAATAACACTTATTTTATTCATAAACAATGTGTAGATTTACAAACAACGAGACTCTGGGAGAATTAGGACACCAGTCCCAACAATCTTCCACTTGTCCTAATGCCTCGGGAGACTAATGTACAATACAAGAAAAAATACATGTACAATATACAATAAACTAGGGCATACCCCAGTATCATCTCCTACTTTCCCTAGACAAGATGTCGTATGTTCCGCAGACCCAGACTCTGTAGGTGACCCTCGAACACTTTAGCCATGAGAACCTTTGTAAAGGGAACAACAACGTTATGCTCCGACGCGATCTTCGTGACTATCACATCACCACGATGCACAATCTCCTTGATCAAGTGGTATTTTCGCTCTATATGCTTACCCCGACGATGACTCTGAGGCTCCTTTGAATTTGCCACAGCCCCGCTGTTATCACAATAGAGAGTGATAGGCAAATCCATATTTAGAACAACTTCCTAATCGGTAAAGAATTTCCTCAGCCAAACAACCTCCTTAGCTGCTTCACAATCTGCTACGTATTCGGCTTCCATAGTGGAGTCTGCAATGCATCCTTGCTTGATGCTTCGCCACACTATAGTCCCTCTATTCAGAGTGAACACTGACCCCGATGTCGATTTTCAAGAATCTCTATCGGTCTGAAAGTCAGAATCCGTATATCCTGTAAGGATCAGATCTTTATCTCCATACACGAGCATATAGTCCCTTGTTCTCCGAAGATACTTGAGAATCTTCTAGACTACCATCCAGAGATCAAATCCTGGATCGGACTGATACCGATTGACAATCTCTACTGCATAGCAAAAGTCGGGTCTGGTACACAACCCTCCCACTACGTCGAGGCAGTCTCCACTCTTGAGCTGGTTGACTAGATGTACCGACCTCAACAACTCTTGTTGATCTGTCGGCCTGTTCAACAACTCTTGTTGAACCCTCAGTAGTCTCAGTCTCACTAGAAATCTCACGTAAAACGAGCTTACTTCATGGTTTATGATCCCTCATATGGTCTTCTTCTAAGAATATAGCATTTGTGGAAACAAACACTTTGCTCTCACTCGGGTCATGGAAGTATCCACCTCTCATTTCCTTGGGGTAGCCTACAAAAAGGCAAACTTTCGAATGCGGTTCCAAATTCTTTGGGTTAGTCACAAACACATGTGTTGGACAACCCCAAATCCTAAAATGGTATAAACTACCTTTACGGTCTCTCTACAGCTCAAAAGATGTTTCAAAAACACTTTTCGTGGGAATGTTATTCAGGATATAACATGCAATCTCCACTGCAAAACCCCAAAACGACTTGAAAGATGAGTATAACTCATCATAGACCGAACCATGTCCAACAAGGTTCTGTTTCTCCTTTCTGATACACCATTTTGCTGAGGTGTACCTGGGCCGAGATTTGGGACGCAATCCCATGTTCTATCATATAGTTTTGGAATTGGAAATCCATATACTCTCCACCACGATCAGATCATAGTGTTTTTATTGTCTTACCTAACAAGTTTTCAACTTCAACCTTATTCTCCTTGAACCATTCAAGGGCTTTAGACTTATGTTGCATTAGGTAGAGATACCTGTACCTTGAATAATCATCTATGAAAGAGATGAAATATTCATACCCACCTCGAGCTCTAACACTCATCGGACCACAGAGGTCTGAATGTACAAGTTCCAAGGCTTCCTTGGCTCTGTAGCCTTTTCCAGTAAAAGGTCGTTTG
The DNA here is from genome assembly GCF_009727055.1 of Benincasa hispida. NCBI lineage: Eukaryota > Viridiplantae > Streptophyta > Magnoliopsida > Cucurbitales > Cucurbitaceae > Benincasa > Benincasa hispida. The sequence continues at coordinate 3,132,160 of NC_052353.1, forward strand.
GTCATCTTGCCTTTGAGGCATGATTCACATACTGGCAAGGAGTTTTCTTTTAAACTCTTTCTTTTAAACTTCACTTTTCACCAACTACTCAATCCTATTGAGGTTGATGTGACCTAACCTTAGATGCCAAGATGGGTGTTTTCCTTAGGAGAAACCTTTGGTCTTTTAGCTGTTGTTGTCGTACTAAACATTTTAGTGTTAAACAAGGGTTTTATGACTAACAGCCTTAATACATATAAGTTACTTTCCATTGAACCATAACCAATCTCCAATACATTCTTGAAAATAAATACTTTATTCTCAGAAAAGAAGACGGTATACCTTTGTTCAATGAGACAAGAAACCGAGATTAAGTTCTTCTTAATATGAGGAACTACGAAAATATTATTCAGTAATAGATAACGTTACTTGTCAACAAATAATTTCAGCCTGCCTACAGCAACAGCCGAAACAACCACACCAGTACCAACTCGTAGAGTCATCTCTCCCTGTGGCAACATTTTCCAGGAACTGAATCCTTGATAAGAGGAACTGACATGGTTGGTAGCACCCGAATCAAAGATCCACGCAGAATCATCATTCTTTACCAAACACGTCTCCAAGACCAATAAATCATATTTACTGTTTGTCCTCCTCTTTTGGAGATTAGTGGGATCAGTGTCAGAATAACTGACACTACTGGTTTTTTTCATCCATCCCTTTATGCTCGAAAAGTAAGAACTGACATTCAAACAAATCGTGCAACGAGTCCATGATCTTGCGTGCAATGACCATGTTCTCAACCCTTTTGGCAAAAACATCAGGTATGCTAGCAAAAATGTGAAGTCTGGCAAATGAATTAGCCTTCATCCACACCTCATATGCATTACGAACACTTCATAGTGCATCAAGGATCGGGACTTGAGGACACTCCTCAACTATGACAAATTCAAGGTCGTTTTCCATGAAATATGTTTTACACGATTCTTTCCATTGTATGTAATTAGTCATATTAAAGGCACTAAACAGAAATACTAACGAGTTGCTGAAAAGAAAAACACATTGACCTACATTAGGTTTTAAGAAAATACCCGTTGTAAAAAAACAACATCCAATAAGGTTTTAGCAAAACTAATATGACCTCGTGTGACATCTAGTTTCGTAATGACGATTCAAAGGTTTAGGAAAAAAGTCACCGAAGAGAGGTCAATTACCCCTCCTCTGAATTGAGAAGTTCTCAACTAGTCATTAATACCAGAACAACTTTTGCTCCTATAACGACTAGCCATCATTGATTTGGTCAAGAGATCATTAACTTTCTTAACAATCTCCGTAAGTGTGACCCGCCATTTTTGGCCCTAAAGATCCACCCTAAGCAGTCAATCCGAAGGGAAAAAATCCGGTTGAGGCAAACCCTAAAGCGACCCTATCCATTTCTGGAGTTCATCTTAATCTTGACCAACTGCATAAAACCCATCCGAAAGGGGACGCTCCTAAGGCGCCACGAGGGAGTACAGAATGATCTCACCGTGTGAATCAATGACAGAGACCAAAGGATGTGTTGACACATACCCTTCACCCACTTACTATAAAAACTCTCTTCGTCCACCTTGATATTGACTCATGCAAACACCATCCGAAGGGGGATGCTCCCAAGGCACCACGAGGCCAAACATGAATCTCACGATGTGAACATTTAGGGAGAAACGTGAGTGAAATCATTGACATATCAAATATATCTCTTCCTCCCACTGAGTATTTTATTACCTAGGGTTTAGTTTACTTAGAAAAAACACGGCGAAGAATTTTAATTAAGTGACTTTTTAGGTTTGCCCAAGAGTAACGTTTACTTCTGATAGTTAAACAACTTTTAATCATCATCCATTAAACTCTTTAACAGAGTCTTTGACCAATTGTCATATGCTTGTAGAAAATCTATCTAATTCACCTTTCCAGGTAGGTTTCCAGGTAGGGGTGTTCTGTTTTCGCCAGCTTAAGAACCTTAGCCTAGACAGAACCCGTCTTAGACAAAAGGTCCCTTATAGATAGATTTAAAACAAATTTAATCTATTATGCCAATCAATTTAATCCTATTAAACCGATTTTAAAAAATTAATCTAGGTTACTAATCTCATTAGAACCAATTGAACTTAGGTCTATCTCAATCCAATTTTAAAACCCTTTTAAAAAAACATGAGTTCACCCTAAGTCCGCATGCAACTCTTTCTTATCTATTTTAGTTCTAATTTCCTTTATAACGCTTATAAATGGAAACAACTAAAATCACAATGCAAAGCTAAACACATACAAGGCATTCATAATGATTATAAACAACCTAAATGTCATGCTCAATACATTGTTCATTCATTGCTACTTCTTTTATATAACGCTTAAACAAAATAGCAACGAAACAAGTACAACATGCTTCCATTCACCCTTACACTATAACGCTTACAATAAAAGGATGATGCATGAATATGATCACTGCATGCAAAATGTAACTCTTATATTTCATTATGCATGCACATGCTTTCAAGTAATTTCTTCATGCAATATTATAACACTTATAATACATGATGCATGAATGATTGCATAACCTAAGGTGGGTTTCAAAATATATGTCAAACACTTTATCATATAAACACCATACGTCACATGTATAATAAACAAATGTTGATGAACCGAGTAAAATTGCCTTAAATCCACAAAAGTGCAAGCTAACTATTACAAAATAAGGAGTCTCCGGTTCAAACAGGCGAACCGGGTCTTGAACCATCCGAGCGAAGCAACGCGTCTCCACCGATCGTGCACCAAACACCCCGCGATCGTCTACACGAAAAGAACAAATGTTTTGCTCTATCGTTTACCAACACTCCCAAAGCTAAATGATCGTTTAGCAACGATCATGTACCTTTTTACTATGTGATGAAGCACGAGGTACGCGATCGTCTAGCGCACCGCCCACAACGCAAGTCTTACATGATCGTCTAAACGATTACGATGCGATAAAGCACAATCGTCTAAACGATCGCTGAGCGAGCACCTTCATATCGTATACCGCGTGATCGTGTAGGTAGTAACTATGCGATGAGGCATGCTAACTACACGATCATTTAGCGCACACCTTCTTCTAAATGATGAGCATCTTATGCTCCCACTATGATCGTCTACATCCAGCATTTACGCGATCGGGCAACCAACACTACGCAATAAAGTAAATGATTTACCCCATCGTTTAGCATTAACTAAACGATCGTTTAGTTAAATACTACACGATCATATAGAAAAATCTACATGATCTTTTAGATAAATCCCACGATCGTTTACCTGAGGCTACACGACACGACCAACTCTTGGTCTTCTTCTTCGCTGAGAACTGCATCTCCATACTTCGAAACTTCATCACAAATGACTCAACTAACTCAAACTCTTTAAATTACAGACTCGATAACATGTCAATTATGCCCAAAACCACATGGACCCTTACAAATTAACACTTTGTAATTGAACGAAAGCTTTAAACAGAGTCAATTAAACCCGTAAACATTTATCAACGCCATCCACAAAAGCATTTAATAATTAAACACAAATGCAGAAAACCCACCACGACTGTAAAAGAAGTTCAAAACAGAAGTGAAATTTGGAATATCAGAACAACCTGGCTCTGATACCAATTGAAGGAAATCGAACTTGAGGATTTCCATGAGCAGCGGAATGATCTTTCCAAATTTCAATCGTATATGAACAACAACAATTACAGTCACAAACGGAAACATACAGTTATGCATAAAACAGAAATTACACCAGGCTTTTCCACAGATCAAGTGAAAGAATTAACAAAACTTTGAAGACTCATCTTCAAGTTTCTTGATCACGAACGCTCGAGCAAACCGCAACACTGCAACACTCGAACAAAACGATCTCCAAGATCACGAACACCCCAAACACAACGAACGGCCTCTACAGAACCTCGACTATGTCGAGTTGAGTATTACACCACCAAAAAGGTTACCTCAGTATTCTCGGTGTGAGAATCCAGAGTGTGAGCTCTGTGTGGACTTGGTTAGAGGATGAGAAACCGGAGGAGGACAATCGTGTAAACGATTGAGCAAGTAGGAGAACATAAAGCCTATCGTATAGGTCGATGCCCAATCGTTTAACAAAAGCTATGCGATCATCTAGCAAAAGTTATGCGATCTTTTAACTCACCGTCTAGCTGAGTGTCTATCGTGTAGGAAGACTCCACGATCGCCTAATCTCTCCAAGCTGTCATTTAGTAAATCTGATTTACTTGACAACTATCCCTTGAGTAATTTTCGATAGTACAAAACTAAAATGCACACCAACTAAATTTAGTAAAACATTTTTCCTTTTATCTCACGGTTATCATGAAATCACCAATAACCTCCCACTCAATTGGTTATTAGAGAAAAAGAGATAATGATCCAATAATTAATATTATTATAAATGTAAATGATAACTAACTTACCATACTATATTTATAACATATAGTTTTAATATTTCATCTCATGAAACATATAAACCATAGCTCTTTTCCTGTTTCATGGCAATTAATGTAAATCTCATTTACATTAACCCTCCACTTGATGTATCTCATACATCATACCGATCATATCATATATAATCGAATTACCTCTTGTCAATTTGAAGATTTCAAATCAACACCAAGAACTGATCCTCAACTTGAATCCATTGAGCTACCTATGGGACCTTATGAACTAATAGCTCAAAGCTCCAACGGTACGTGAATAATTGACTAAACTCTTTAGCCACGGGATCCACCATCTGTTAACTGCCACGCACTTCATTAAAGACCGACAACTGTACTCTCCTTACTACAAATATATTATGTGTCTATCTTAAATAATCAACAGTGCGACAACCCTTCACAGATCACTCGTAAGTACAACTCAGCCCAATAATCATTATGCCCCTGTAGTTACATCTATCTTCTTAAGTACCACTGATCCCTTTAATGAACATAAGTCATAGTCCTACTATGACTAAGTCCTCTCTTCCAAAGAGAAGTTGTGGCCACTATGTTCAAGCCCCAAAATCAGCTCTTAAAGGAGCAATCTATCTACTTACCCCTACTTTGGGAAAGAAGTGAATTCCATCTTGTTTATTGAGTTCCCAGCTCCCAGATCAGACAAGTCCCCGACAAGATAGGTGTGTTGAGTTGGCAATTTGGCCACTCTCACCCATACTAATCAAAGGACCACCCTCAAAGGCAGGAGTTCCCAAAACACTCAGGATTGAGGTCATGTCACTTATTGTCGTTTAGGTGAGATGTAAGTCTCCAGTATCAATGACGTTATATACAGAGACTAGTCATCTCGTGGTCCAGTCGACACCCTCGCTCGCATGTCTCCACATGAATGGTCAGGATCTACCATCTGTAGTAGTTTACAACACTTGCAAACCTCTACAAAACGGACCATATCCGTAGTGTCAACAGGATCAAGTATCCCACCTTAATCATTATATTACAGACCCATTTAGGTTATCACTTAAGGCATGATCCACTTGTATATCTCATATACATTCTTAAGTTTACATAAGATAACCGTGGAACTTTGTTTATTGGATATGAGTTAATGCCAGAATGAAATAACACTTATTTTATTCATAAACAATGTGTAGATTTACAAACAACGAGACTCCGAGAGAATTAGGACACCAACCCCAACACCTACATGCATCGTCATCTCATCAAGTGCCAGCTGCTGCCAGGAATCAATTCCCTGAAATGAAGAACAGATGTGGTTAGTGGCTCCAAAATCAATTATCCAAGTCAAATCATCATTCTCCACTAAGCAAGCTTTCACTACAAGTAAATCGTATTTACCTTGTTTGGCCTTCTTCATTTCCACTAAGTGTTTGGGAAAAATTCCTTCTCCAATGTCCATCATGGTTGCAATAGAAACAAATTCCCTTTGTAGCCTTAGCCTTCTTACCTTTTGGACAACAACTGATGGGTTAGCTTTTCTCTTTCCACTTTTCTTCTTCTTCCACTTTTTGATGCTAGTAAAGGAAGGCACAAACTTAGTTCTAGAGGTCAAACATTTGAAAAACTTTTTGGAGGACGAGACAACATTTACCTCACCCTTCTATTCCTTGACTTTAATCAAGGATTGGAAAGTCTATAGCTCATTGAGCAAAGTGGTCAGGTTGTAATCAATTCTGTTCATAATAGCATTGCTACAGAACTATAGGAAACTTTCAGGTAAAGTTTCCACGATGAAGCTAACCCGATTAGCCTCATCAATGACAAACTCGTTCATCTTAACCACATTAAAGTGGACCATCATGTTGAGAACGTATTTTCAAACAGAAGCCCCCTCTTGCATACGGGCATTGAAGATGAATTTAAGAGCGTCATGCCTGAGTTGAGCAGATCGTCCAAACATTCCCCATAGGCACTCCATGATCTCACAGGCAGTGAGCATGGGCTCATGCTTCTTAGCCAAGACTTTAGAAAGGCTTGCCAAGATATACGCTTGGGCCTTTTCATTTTCTCATACCTAACGCTCGTATGCTTTCTGAAGGTTTTGAGTGGCATTTTGAGCTGGGACTAGAGGAAATTCCTCCACAAGGATAAATCTTAAGTCATCGATGATTAGAACTGTATTGATTGTGTTTTTCCAAGTGATGTAATTATCGCCAATTAATTTGTCGGCGGTGAGGATATTTAAAGTTGCAGAACTCATATTGAAAATTGTTGAAACATACAATTTATTTATGTTAGTAATCCACGCATTACCCATTTTGGAAAAACCAATCAAGTTTAGTAAAATAATTTAATACACCCTATGTGACATCTATTTTGCAATGATGTTTCAGTGAGGCAGGGTATAAAAGCCACCGTAGGGTGATCAGGTACTTTTTCACTGAAATGAGACTATCTCAACCAATGTATAGAATAATTCTTTGTTCATATAAATATCAGTCACCATTGTTTGGTCCATAAATTGTTATCTAGTTTAACATTTTCTTTTTAAGTGTAACCCCTCATTTTAGATTCTAGAGTTCTGTCCCAATGAGCCAACCATAAGGATAAATCGATTAGGGCAAAAACTAAAGCAACCTTATCCATTTCTAGAGTTTGAGTAAAGAGTTATGCAAATGGTATCCGTAAGGGGACACAAGCAAAGGTGCCTCGAGGCCGAGCATGAAAATTTACTATAAACTAATGAGAGAGATTGTGGGATGTGTTAGCACACGTCCCGCTCTCACTTACTATAAACACTATCTTCATTCACCTTGGTATTGACCTATACAAACACCACCCGTAGGGGGACACAAGCAAACGTGCCTCGAGGCTGAGTATAGGTCTCACGGTGTGAACTATGAAGGAGAAACATGAAAAGGAAAAATAAAGTATCATATATCCTATTTTCCTCCCACCAAGTGTTTTACCAAGAGTTAATTTAACTTAGAAAAATACGAATAATTATTTAGTGATTGTTTAAGTTTGCACAAAAGTAACATTTACTTTGGATAGTTAAACAATTTTGATTAATGTTCATTAAACATTTTAACAAACATTAATCAACAATTGCATGCTTGTAGCAAACCTATCTAGTTCATCTTCCAGGTCAGTTCCTAGGTAGAGGTGTTCTATTTTCGTCAATTTAAATACCCCAGCCTAGACAGAACTAGTCTGAGACAAAGGTCCCTTATAGATACATTTGCTACAATTTTAATCTTTTATTAAAACCAATTTAATCCTATTATACTGATTAAAAAGATGAAACTAATTTCAAATCATATTAGAAATATTGTGATCTTAGGTCTATGTGAATCATATTTTAAATTATTTTAAAAAATGATTTTAACCTAAGTTTGCATGCAATTCTGAATTATTGATTTTAATTTCTAATTTCATTTAATTATATCAAATATAAAATAAATTAAACAAATTAAAACCATTCATTGCATTTTAAATCTTACTTAGGAAAAATTATAACAATTATAAAGTTACTTAAAGTAATGACATACTTCATGTAATTCTCATTTCATTACTTAACATACATAACATTTACGTACTATAGTAATGAACTTCATAATGACATTCATGCATACATTCTAACTATATATTATAATAATTATAATATAATGATGCATGAAAATGACATTATTGCATGCAAACATATATTACAACATTTATATTCTATGATGCATGGGCATGTTATAAAATTAAATCATGCAACTATATTATAACATTTATAATATTCATGATGCATGATTAAATGCATAACCTATGGTTAGATTTTCTATATGGCTTACATTATGACATGTATTAAATAAAACCATACATCAAATACATAATTTAAAGAACAATATACGGACCGGGATTGGATTCCTTAATAGTTAATTAAATTAATATAACATTTATATTAATTTAATTAATTAAAAAACTAACTATTACAAAAAGAATATATTCAAAACTGCTTGAACCAGACCAAAGCCTCGAACTAAGCCATGAACTGGTTGAACCACAAACCGAATCGCTCGCGAATTGTGTCATTTTTTCCGTCTCAACGCTCTGGAAATGGGTAGAAGGTGACAACCCTAATGAATCGGCTATGAAGGTGGCTGTTAGCTACATTAGCGCTCAAATTCTTCCGTTCATCTCTAACATTGCAACGCTGCTAGACAATCACCTACTGTACAGTGACGATATCCACCGTTTCTTCTCTGATTTGAGCCTCATTTCTCCAGAACGTTGCCAAAAAAAACTCATGAACGAGACAGACATTAAAAAATACAGACTTGATCGAAAATTAATGTAAAATACAGACTTGATCGAAAATTAATGTCCAAAACAACTGGCCCTTACAAACCAAATTGGAAAATAGTAAATTCTAAAGACCATTTCCGAAAACATCCATAATTGCAAAACCAATAATCATTCATCACCATGAACATCGCACAGTGATGCAAATCCCACCATGAGTTGAATTTTAATTCTGAAAAATTAAAATTGGGAACAAAAAATCACCTCTCTGATACCAATTGAAGGACTGTGAGGTCTGATGCGGAAGCGCGGATCATGTCCCAATTTTAGTGTGTGTGTGTGTGGGTGGGTGGGTGGTGCGTGCGTGCGTGCGTGCGCGTGTGTGTGTGCGCATGCGCGTGCGTGCGAATAATGGTTATTAAATAACCATATATTAAATCCCATTTAATTAATTATCATAAATATCATATATTTATACTAACCTCCAATCTCCATTATTTCTTAATTTGTTTCGAGTGTATAAGAGCTATAATTGAGATGATTTAGGTAGGAGGCCGTTCTCGGGTTAAAAATATTTCCATTTCATCCCCTTTTTCACAGGCAATCAGGGCGCTACCAGGGTAAGATGTTGCCAGAGTATACCGGGAAGTCCAGAGGAACCTGCGTCTGTAGCACCACTCAGGCGATTGGGGGGCTACCAGGGTCAGATGTGGTCAATGTCTAACAGGAAGTCTAGAGGAACCTTGGTCTATGGTATGTATCTATATTTAGTCTTGAGGCAGCTCTACATGCACAAATGACCTTTTTATTTGGTTTACCACCACAGGGGACATTTGATGTGAGGATGTCTAGGACAACCATATACCCTTGTCTAGAGTAACCCTCGGTTGTAAATGAGTATTTGGGTACATAGTTGGTGTGGTTTTCTGATAACTCAGGAATTCTTTATAATGTGTTTTATACGAGATATGATCATGCTCATATTTTACTAGCACGTGTTTGAAATGTTACTAAATCTTTTATACTTTCCCAATGATTTAATGAATGATTTAACAAGCTTCATTCATGTTTTAGAAGGAGAAAACTTATGTCCATATTAAATTACCACTCACTAGGCTTCAAATCATGCTTTCAATGTTTTATGTTCCCTCCCCCAGGTAGTGATCAAGTTCATGGTGCCTACTGAGCTGTCAAACACCACTAGTGCTGTTAGGCACCTACTGTATTGTTTGTGCATATATTTAAGAGTATTCTAGGATAGTTAAAACTTGTGAGTTACATGTCAAGGGAGGTTTTGTTAAAAATAATCCTTATTGTTAGTCTGTAAATATTTTTAAACAGTGTTGTGATTTAAACTGAGTTGAGTTCTTAAACTCTATTATGAATGTAAAATATTTTTGAAAACTGGTTTGGAAGTCTAGGTTTGGCCTTGAGTACAAGATATGTTAAGAGTTGGAACGTTGGATGTCATAGAGAGAAGTGATGTTTAACGTCTTCATGCTTCGTTCTATAGAGATAGGAATTGAGATGCGAGGAAGAAGAAGACAAAAGAATATGAACGAGAGAAAATAATAAAATATATAAGAGATTTAAATTATAAGTTTTTAGTATGCAAAATCTTTAAAATTGTATCAATAAGTATGTCAACTTTAAATTTTATGTTTAATAAGTTCTCTAAAAAAAATGGGACAGTTGCAAATATAGATATTAAACCCAAAGTATTAGCAGATATAACATAATGTAAGAAAAAAATTACAAATATGGCCAAATTTAAATAGTTTATCAGTGATAGACCATATTATTGGTAGGAATACCATATCACTGGTAAGAGTCTATCAACGATGAAGTCTATCACTGATAGACTTGGGAATCTATCAACGATAGAAGCTATCAATATTTACATTTTTTTTAAATGATGTTATACTCTTAGTTATTATTCCTAAAAATGCTTTCAATTGTAATTACTCAAAAATATTTAATAGATTGGTAAACTTCCAATTTTATATTTAACAGGGACTCAAACATATTCATTTTTTTTTTTACTATTTTTATTTGATATGAAATTAATTTAACGTTAAATTCTCACTTTTGTCACTAATAGATCAAATAATTTTAGAAAATGTCCACTAGGGTCATAATATATAATAAATGAATAAATAAAAAAATGTCATTTATTTGATAATCATTTGATTTTTTGTTTTTAGTTTTTATAAATTAAACTTATAAAATACATCATTCACCACAAAATTTCTTTGATTTGTTATCTATTTCTTTTTACCGTTGTTATAAAAAACCCAACTAATTTTTTTAAAACAAAAAAGAATAATTTTTATTTTTAGAATTTGACTAAGAATTCAACTTTTTTACTTAAGAAAGATGAAATCAATTATAAAAAAATGAGATGAAATAGGCTTAATTCAAAAACTAAAAATCAATTGGTGACTAAATAAATTTTAATCTATATGAAACCTATTGAATATAAAATTAAAACTTTAGGAATATATTAGACCATAAAATAAAGAATACACAAAATGTAATAACTAGAAAAATCAAATCTCTAATCTCGAGATTATCGGTACAATCAATGTGTCAATTGAGATTTTTTTTTTTTTTTAGTTTTTTTTTTTTTTAGAGTACATTGTTTTGCACAGCCAAAACAATCAAGTACATAAGACAAGAATAGAGATAAATACACACACTTCTTTTAATACTTAAATGAAATAACAAAATAATTTATTGTTGAGCAATTTTTCTTATTAAGTCACTTAATTACAAATTTTCCAAGTAAAATTTCAATTTTTTCAAATCACATTTAGGGTTTTGAACTATAAAATGATTAGTAAGTCGAAAACTTTCAATTTAAGTTTGAAGGCATGATGCATACCAATTTGAGCATAGTTTAACTGTCAATGAATAATGCATTAATTACCGTCTTAAAATTTGATGGCTTGGTCTTCGACTCTATGACTGTTTAAAAAAACTCGATGACCCAAAAACCTTATCAACCAACTCAACTCGTACAGTTTGAGTTGGATTGAGTTCAAAAAAATAGAATATCCATAGGTTGGATTGGTTCGATTCATGAGCCACCTAAAATCATTCATACCAACCTAAACTAACCCAAACTTGCTATTAACTTTAAAGAGTATGTTTTATTTACCTATGATACAATTTTTTTCTTTTCTTTTGAGATGTTATGTTTATTTATGATACAATTATATGTACATATTTTAATTTCAATTTTATTTAATTTCATGATATTTTTTGGATAATTTATTTTTTTAACAACTTCTAAAAATAACTTTTTAGTACTTTAAAATGAAAATTTTCATAATATAAATTGAAACTGAGTTATTAATCGAAATTGAATATATGAAATAATTAAATAAATTTTTACTCATTAACATTTATTTATTTTTAGAACAAAATTTAAATTAATGGCTCAAGCAACTTGAACCAACCCAATCAGGATGTATCATGGTTGGGTTGGATTGAGTCCATTATTTAATAAGGATTATTTGAATTGAAGCAACTTACATCTCGAATAATTGGATTGAATCTAAAAAGTGTCTCAATCCAACCCAACTCAATCCACGAACACCCCTATTTCACTCTAAAATGAGACCGTAATTTTTATGTCCGGCAATATTGTAATGTTCTTACAAAATAATTCAGAAGTAGTTTGTATGAAAATGCTATGACAGAAATGTGGAACAGATTGTGGAATTTAAACATCCCAAACAAGATTAAACATTTTATTTGGAAAGTTCTTAATAGCATTTTACCCATTAAATTAAATTTGAAGCTAAAAGGAGTTGAGGTCTTACCAGATTGTATCATACCTTATTTAGCTGTCCAAGACCAAGAGTGAAGGAAATGTGGCATTGAGTTTGAAACAGCCCTTTAACTGAGGATGTCTTTAACTCATGTTCTAAGGATCATTGGTTGGCTCTGAATTCCTCCTACTCTCAATCAGAAACCAAACTAATTACTGTTACCTGCTGGGTAATCTAGACTGATAGAAATAAACTTGTTCATAACTCACCAATTGCTAGTGTTGAGAGCAAATGCAGATGGATTGTTGAAGTTAAAAAGAAGAGGCCATTATATGTGAATTCCTCTGTTTAATGTTGGGAACCCCCATGGAAGGATATTTGAAACTTAATGTAGATACTTCCTGGAATTTTTCAGCCCCATCTTTAGGGTAGAATACTGTTGTTCATGACCATTTTGGAAATTTGAAAGATGTTGCCATTAACCATTTGGATGTTGTTTTTTTCCCTCCTTTGTCTAAACTTATGGCATTAATGGAAGCCTTCGGTTTGCTATTCAATTGAGTATTCCTCGTGTTGTTGTGGAGACTGATTGTTTAGAAACCCTGGTGTAAGGTTAAAAGGGCCCTTTTGTAAAAGCTAGCTAAAAAGATGGGAGCTAAATGATTGTTAGTTAGTTAAATATCTTATAACTAATTTCCTCTATAAATAAGATCTTCCTCTCTCATTTTGAGAAGATATTCATTTTGAAATTACTTAACATTTGGTAGTACACCAAAAGTGGTATCATAGCAACCCAAGAATCCTTGAACTAATGGCTGGAAGGAGAGAAAACCTGCTGGTGGGTACAAACACTCATCAAGATCAAGAGGTGGAAGAAATCTCCACCCTCTCGCCAAGAACTTCAACGGTATGTTTGTTGTCTATTGAAAATTTTATGGGAGATCGCATCGATTAGATTAATTTGATACAAGAAACAATGGAAAACCTAGTGAGGAGAATTGACTTGCTCAAGACAGCACCACAACATCAAAAAAAATGCACCACCGTTCGTTCAAAAATGGAAAAAGAGAGGTAGACAAGGCATGGGACAACCAAGGGACAATCGATTTCAGCAAGAAAACTTCCAAGAAAGAAGGTAAGACAACTTGTATCGAAGAAAGCAGCTCCAATAAAATCAAGATCCACAATGGAATGTCCAAGAACGATATCAAGAATTCCAAGATTGGGATCAAGTGAAGATGAACAAGAAGGTGACTTTCATGAGTATCGAAGAAGGCTAATTGGCTATTACAAAAGAAGAGGAGAGTCCCAAGAATTCAAAATGAAGATTGATTTGTTGAGCTACAATGTGAGGCGCGTAATATCGAATCCTTCTTGAATTGGATCTGGAACACTGAAAATTTCTTCAACTACATGAATACCCAGACCAAAAAAAGGTACATTTAGTGGCTTTAAAGTTAAAAGTAAGTGCTTCGGCATGGTGGGACTAGCTTGAGGTTAATCAAAAAAGGACGGCGAGAGACCTATCTGCACGTGGGAGAAAATGAAGAAAGAGATGAAGGAACGTTTTCTACCTCCAAATTATGAACATACCCTATATAACCATATCAAAACTGTAGACAATAAGTACGGGTAGTGGCTGATTACATCGAAGAATTCCATCAGTTGGGTGCAAGGATGAATTTGATGGAAAATGAACAGCATTTGATTGCTCGATTTGTTGGAGGACTGCGACTAGACATCAAAGAAAAAGTGAAACTTCAACCTTTTCAATTACTTTCTGAAGAAATTTTCTTTGTTAAATTAGTAGATGAACTAAATGAGCTATGCACGAAGAAGACAACAAGAAGAGGACCACGAGAGAACACCTTGAACAAAAGGACCACTGCCACAATCTTTGAAGGAGAAAGAAAAAGAAAGAACTGAAAAACAGGGGGACAAAAGGGCAAACAATGACTTCAAGAAGGCTTGAAATCCATACAGTTGACCATCCTTCAGATAATGTTTCAGATGCAATCGAAATGGACATCTGTCCAATGCTTACCCTCAGTGAAAGACAGTGGCATTTTTAGATGAAGAGGAAGAATCTTGTTGTTATGACAACTAAAGAATACACAAATTTACGTAGTTCACTAACAGTGTGTTAGCTACGTCTACGAGGTAAAAAGAGAACAATATCATTAGAGAGTTAGAGAAATGGACATCTGTCCACTTCTCTAACCCTAGAGTCATAATTGTAAATAACCATAAATAATTAAATATGCTAAATACAAATTTTGAATAGGTTGTTCGAAGCGTCAACTAACAAATTCAAAGCATTCTGACACTTGTGAAGATGAAGTAGAGCTCATGCAAAAAGAAGCCAAATCAATTGAACCTGATGAAAAAGATAGACTATCTTGCGTTCTTCAAAGGGATTTGATTGCACCCAAAGGAGGATCCCACCCATAAAGGCATTGTCTCTTCAAGACTTGATGCACAATTTATAATCAGGTGTGTAATGTCACTATTGACAGCGGTAACAGTGAGAATTTTGCATGAAAGAAGCTTGTTACAACACTAAATCTCTAGGTGGAGCCATATTCTAATCCATACAAGATTGGGTGGGTCAAGAAAGGTGGAGAAGCACAAGTTAGTAAGATTTATTCTCAATTGGAAATGACTACAAAGACCAAGTAGTACGCGATGTGTTAGAAATGGATGTATGTCATGTTTTGTTTGGGCGACTCTGGCAATATGACACCCAGTCCACTCACAAAGAGCAGGAGAATACCTATAAATTTCAATGGATGAACAAAAAGATAGTATTAATGCCATTAAATAAGAAAAATGAAGAGGGAATCAACTCCAAGAATAGTGGAAGCAACCATCTCTTCATCACAATTAAGGGAAAGAAGTTTGCTAAAGAAAGGGAAGCTGACATTTTGAGATTAGTGGTCTCAGGCAAGAATGAAGAAGCAACAGACCTCAAAATCCCTCAAGAAATACAAGCTTTATTTGATAAATTTCAAAAAAACAAAGAAGAGCCAACAAACTTGCCTCCTCTATGTGATATCCAACACAACATTGACTTAATTCTAGAAGCTTCATTTCCCCATATACCTCACTACTGAATGAGCCCAAAACGAGTATGAAATTTTACACGAACACATTAAAGATCTCCTCAAGAAAAGCCACATCCAGCCAAGCTTGAGTCTATGTGCAATGCCTGCCCTTCTTACTCTAAAAAAGGATGGAAGTTGGAGGATGTGTGTAGATAGCCGAGCAATCAACCGAATCACACTAAATTCGTTCACCAATCCCAACAATCAGTTACTTACTTGATCAACTTGGAAGGGCATTGATCTTCTCAAATGTTGATTTGAAAAGTGGCTATCATCAAATACGAATAATTCTAGTGATGAAAGGAAAATAACATTCAAGACCAATGAGGGACTCTTTGAATGGCTTGTAATGTCATTCGGGCTATCAAATGCTCCTAGCACCTTTGTGAACTATTTCCTTAATAAATTTATTGTAGTTTATTTTGATGATATTTTGGTATATAGCAAAAATGAAGAACATTTGCTACACTTACATGACTTATTCCAGGCTTTGGTCGAGAATGAGTTGTATATCAACCTCAAGAAATGCATTTTCCTTGTCAAATAAATCTCATTTCTTGGCTTCCTTATGGGCAAGGATCAAATAAGGATGAATGAGAAGTAGATTGAAGCAATCAAACACTGGTTCATTCCTTCATCAATGAAGGATATTCAAGCTTTGCTTAGCCTAGCATCCTTCTACAGAAAGTCATTAAGAACTTCAACTCAATCACAACCCGGATCACAAATTGCTTGAAGAAAGGGCGTTTCTTTTA
Organism: Benincasa hispida; assembly: GCF_009727055.1. Classification (NCBI taxonomy): domain Eukaryota; kingdom Viridiplantae; phylum Streptophyta; class Magnoliopsida; order Cucurbitales; family Cucurbitaceae; genus Benincasa; species Benincasa hispida. The sequence goes on from NC_052353.1 coordinate 3,148,535, forward strand.
GGGTAAAAACCACAAGACAACTTTGAAAATATCAAAGAAAGGCTTAACACCAATCCTGTCTTGAAACTTCCAGATTTCTCAAATCCTTTTGAAGTAGCAGTGGACGCATGTGGCCTGGGAATTGAGGCTATCTCATCTCAATAAGGGCATCCGATTGAATACTTTAGTGAGAAGCTCAATCCTTCGAGGCAATCTTGGAGTACTTATGAACAAGAGTTATATGCTCTTGTCTAAGCAATAAAACAGTGGGAGCATTATGTTGGGTTGTATATCCTAAAAAATCGCAGTTTGTAATGTTAAATATTTTCTATTATCAATAAAGATGTTATTGACATTTATTCAATAAAACTGTTATTGAGTAGGTCAATTGTACTTGTGTAGTCTAAATCCAATAAACTAAGATTCATGGTTATTACATGAATACTTGAATTTTATATAGAGACATAAATATGGATCAAGTTCGAGTAAATAGCCAAAACGGTCTATAGTATATGAATAAGGTTTGGTACCTTATTCTGGTAACACTATCGGACGCAACCCACTTTGTAGATAGTACAAATGATGTGATCCTGAAATATTCATGTGGAGACATACGATTGGGGGCGTCCTATGCAATGAGTTTGTATAAGACCAGGAACCAAGGAATAAGTCACTCTTACTTTATTAACGTTGTTTATTGTTTAAGACTGATTGTTTCAAATCGATGACCTAGGTAACTCGACCTGAATCCTGAGCTAACGATGAACTCCTGTTTATTCAGGATTATCTTTAGATTTGCATGGGTGAGGGTTAACTCAACAATGTATTGGGTTGTGTGTCTAAAACTCGCAATTTGTAAAATTAAACACATTCTATAATCAATAAAGATGTTATTCAATATTTCTTCGATAAATTTTTATTGAATCTTAAAATTGCATTCATACAGTCTAAATCCAATAAATTAAGATCCATGGCTATTACATGAATACTTGAACTTTATGTAGAGACACAAAGATGTATCAAGTTTGAGTAAATAGCCAAAATAGTCTATAGTATATGAATAAGATTGGGTGCCTTATTCTGGTAACACTATTGGATGCGGCCTACTCTGTAACGGTTATAAGTTGTAGTAAAGGTGCTACAAACGAAGTGATCCTTATTCATTCATGTATTGACATGAGGAATGAGGGCGTCCTATGCAATGAGTTTGCATAAGATCGGACCAAGAAATAAGTCACTCTTACTTTATAACGTTGTTTACTGTTTAAGACAGACTATTTCACTTAGATGACCTAGGTAACTCGATCTTAATCCTAAACTAACTATGAAGTCTTATATATTTGGTACTACCCTTAGATTTACATAGATGAGGGTTGGCTCAATAACGTCGGCTCAATAAGCCTCCCATTTCAAAGGTAAGACTGGATAGATAGTTGGGGACATAGGGTGCAAGATGAAATTCACGCCTACCCGACTTAGGGATAGGAGAAAGGTTGTTCTCTTAAGTACTGAATTCAGGTCTTTAACAAGGGGCCTCACTCACTCGTTGGCCCGAGAGGGATCCAGTTTAGTGATTGGATCATAAATCAATTGTTCATTAGAGGATTAATGGAACTTAAGGCGTAAGACTTAATATTGGGGGTAAAACAGCATATTGACCTAGCCGTTATTACAAACAACTTGTGAAGAGTCGACTTACTGGTTATGATTAAATCATGTGACCATAAATATATCTATAGTGAGGAGAGTGCAACTATCGAGCTATAGTTGTGTGACTTGATAGTTAACGAATACTGATTAATTTGGTCTATAGAGTTTTAACCAATTAATCTTATATCGTTAGAGCTCATGTTCTGTAGGTCCATTAGGTCCCTCTACTAGCTCATAAAACATGAACAACTTGAATTAATAAATTGAGTGAATTTTGGAATGATATCAATTTGAATTGATCAAATTGGATTTTAATTTGAAAATGTTCAAATTGAAACTAGGGTTTGAATTTGAATAGGTTCAAATTCGAATTAGGGTTTGTATAATTATATATGATATAATTAACGTTTAATTTATTGAAATTAAACGAAATTGGAGAGTTTATAACATTTAAATATTGATTTAAATATTAATTACATGAATAGGATTCATGTTCAAAATTTGTTATGTGATTAATTTAATATTTGATATTAAATTAATTAATTAATTAGATATGTTTAATTAATTATAAATTCAAATTAATTCCAATTTTAATTCAATTTGAGAAATTAGATTTTGATTTAATTAAATTATAGATTTATTAAATCAGGATTTAATTAATTTAGAATTAATTAAAAAATGAAAATTTAAGAAATTTTGGAAAAATAGGAGAAAGTGAATTTTTCCCACATTTTCTCCATGCATGAGGTGTTCTTCATGCATACACACACAAATCTCATTAGAGCATGCAACTTGGAGCTGGCAATTTGGATTGCTAATGAGTACTTGCATGAAATAAGTGAATAAAACTCTTGATTTTCGAGTGGGGTAGAGAGAGGTCTAAGGATTGAGCTAAACAAAAAAAATTTTGCACTCATCTTCCTCTTTCTCTCAAAACCCAAAATAATTCCTTCACCTAATTCACTCAAATTCGAGTTCCACTACTCAAATTCAAGGCTGAGAATAGTAGAGACGACCTCTTGGTGGTTCACGGTTGATTTGAAGCTAAATTGGCGTGAGAAGCAACTTAGAATCGGGAGAATTCATCAAAGGTATGAAACTTGAAACCCTCTTATGTTTTTCTAAAAATGCATGCTTTTAGAACTCAAATTAAATGCTTGTGTATTCCTCAAATTCGAGTTCTTATTAATTTTGTTTGCTTCCGTTGCATGCTTGTGTATTCCTCACAGCACCGGCTCAATAAGCCTCCCATTTCAGAGGACCGGGTGGATAGCTGGGGACATAGAGTGCAAGATAGAATTCACTCTTACCCAATTTAGGGATAGTAGAGAGGTTGTTCTCTTAAGTACTGATTCCAAGTCTTGAACAAAGGGCCCCACCCTCTCATTGGCCTAAGATGGACTCAGTTTAGTGATTGGATCACAAACCAATTGTTCATTAGAGAATCAGTTGGACTTAGCAAGATGTAATTTCGGAGGTAAAACAGCTTTAGACCCAGCCGTTATTACGAACAACCTGTGAAGGGTCAACTTATTGATTATGGTTAATCAAGTGGACAAAAATATATATACAGTGGGGAGAGTGCAACCATCGAGCTAGAGTGGTGTGTCTTGGTGGTTAACGAATATTGATTAATTTGGATTAAAGAATTTAACCGATTAATTTAAAATCTTTGGAGCTCATGACCTGTAAGTCCATAAGGTCTCTCTACTAGCTCGTAAAAGATTAAACCTTGGATTAGAATATTGAGTGAATTTGAAGTGTTCAAATTTAGTTTAGGGTTTCAATGTGAAGTGTTCAAATTTCAAATTAAAGTTCGAATATTTTAGTGTTCAATTGCAAATTTAGGGTTTGGACAATTAAATTCGATATAATTAACATCTAAATTTATCGAAATCAAATATTTTTGGAGAGTTTAAAATATTTAAATATTAATTACATGAATAGGGATTCATGTTTAAATTATGTGTTTAATTTAATATTTGATATTAAATTATTATTTAATTATTTATTTATTTAAAATAAATCGATTTCAAATTATGAAATTCACATTTGAACAATTATGAATTTGGTTTAATTTAATTAAATTGGATTTTGAAATTAGAAAATATTTGGTTAGTGGAATAATCTAACTTAATTGAAGTGGATTAATCCACATTTGAACACCTAGCCCACTTATTAATGCCATTTGAGGTGTCTTTTGGTTGATTGTAGAAGTGCTTGTATGAAGCTTTTGGATAAAACCTTCAATTTCTGAGAATTGAAGGGAGGAAATTAGAATTTTGGTGAAAAAATTCTACATTTTTTAATACTTTCTCAAACCCTCTCCTTCCCACTCCAAATCCATCTTAATTCCCAGTTTCCACTACTCAATTCAAGGCTGAAAATAATAGAGAAGTTCCTCTTGGTGGTCTACTAAAAATTTGGAGATTGATTCATGGAGTTCAGGTAGGATCAAGTGTGGTTCTATAAAGGTATACACATATGAAACCCTCCTTTCATGAAAACTGTTTTAAGCATGTTTTTGAACTCAAATTAAGTGTAATTAGAGTACCTAATGATTTTGTTTGCTTCCGTTTAATGCATATTTATTCCATCACATTACTTACTATTCATGGAGTTTCTTTTGTTGACTATCCCTTCTAATCATAATACTTGCAAGCTCAAAGAACATAAATCGAATGCACGGAAGATGGATTTCATACATCCAATGGTTTGATTTTGTTATCAAGCATCAAGCTGAAAAAGAAAACAAGGTTTTTAATGTCCTGAGTCGAAAGGGTTCTTTGATAACCATTCTATCTACTGAAGTGATTGCATTCAACCATCTTCCAAAAGTAGATGAAGAAGATGTCGACCTTGGGATAGTATGGTGCAATTGCACTAATCACATAAATTCAGAAGATTTTCATATTGTAGATGACTTCCTATTCATAGGTGAACAATTATGTATCCTACACACATCTTTTTGAGAAGCGCTAATAAAGGAAGCTTAGTTAGAAGGATTGGGGGGATATTTTGACCAAGATAAGACTTTTGACTTAGTCTCTATGAGATTCTATTGACCACAAATTTGAAGATACACTAATAATTTTGTTTGAAGATGTCCAATATGCCAAAGAGACAAGGGGACTTCCACAAATATCAGCTTACACACACCTTTACCTATACCCACAACAATTTAGGAAGACTTATCAGTTGATTTCATACTTACCCTTCCTAAAACACAATAAGGATATGATGCAGTTGTGGTGATTGTTGGTCATTTCAGCAAGATACGTATCAAAATTCAAGTGCTAAATTCTCATAATTTGTAAAAATAAAAATTCAACCACTAGAAAATTCTACCTTAAATATTACAAGATCTAAGGAATTAAACTAATAAAGTTTTAAACTTAAATAATTAAAACATTCATACTTATCCTAACAAAGTGTGTATATATATATATATACGCACAAAAGTCGGGGCAGGGCGGGGACACAGCGAGGTCAGGGACAAGGAATATAATCCCTGTCTTCGACCCCGAATTGTAAATGGAAAAAAAAATTTCACTCCCTCTCTCATTCTCCATGTATTCGGAGATTCACCACTCCATTTGGGACAGGTCCCTACCAGGCCCCGACCCCACTGGTTTTTTGGACATCTCTAGTTTGAAGTAGTATGTACTCGAGTTCCAAGACTCATATTTGACCTTGTAAACTTACCTTCCTTCGTGAATGTAAGTATTGAAGCTGAAAATATGGTGTAGAGAATACAAGAACTACACAAGGAAGTCCATGTTCCCTTAGAAAAAACAACCTTATCGTACAAAGAAGCCAAGAATAAATCAAGAAGAGAAGTAAAGTTTGAAGAAGGGGATCTAGTGATGATTCATTTACGAAAAAGTCAATTTCCTATTGGAACTTAAAATAAATTGAAGGATAGATAGCTTGGACCATGTAAGGTACTAGCAAAATATGATACCAATGCTTATCGAGTTGAGCTACCGAAAGATCTATATGTCAATCCCGTCTTCAATGTTGCTGATTTGAAGTCATATTATGCACCAAATGATTTTTATCTAGCTTCTTAGCACACTCGAGGACGAGTTTGATTATGGGAGGAATGGATTGGTATAAGGCCGAAAGCGCCCTTTTGTAAAAGCTAGTTAAAATGATAGGAATTGTAACATCCCAAACTTTTGAGTAAATTTGAGATAATTATCTTTAATACTTGGGTGAATTTCGGAATTCTAGGGCGAAATTGTTTTTTTTTTTTTTTTTTTTGTGATAAAAAATTTTGCAATTAAGATTCAAGTGAATTTGGATTTAAAAGATTTGGAAGTTTAGATGGAGAAGAGAAAGAAAGTCAAACACAAGGATTGACCTTAACCATATATTTATGGGTGGCTAAAAGAGAAAAGATAATAAGTTGGGTTTTGTTTGCGTTACCCAACCGTCAGGAACCCCCATTCTTCAACATATTTGTCTCACTCTCACGCAGAAGCCTCATCGGTATCTCTCAACCAACCTGCTCGCATTCCATCCGTCGCAGGTCGCGTATGTGGTCCAGCGTCGCCGCCTGTCATCGACTAGCAGACCGTCCGTCCAGCCGTGTTCCACTTACTCGCGAGGCTGTTCGATTCGTGTTTCGTCCAACCGCTGATCTGGGTTGTTAAGCCACCGTCTACGCGCGCCTTTGCTGCTGAACCACCGCTAAGGCCGCCGCTTACGTTTCTGTCCAGCCGGAATCTTAAGTTTAAGATCAAGATTGGTTATTTTTGTAGATTTGGTGAATTTCATGGATGTTCTGGATTGGGTTTGAATGCCTATGAGTGCCCATTGAGTTTTGGGTTTAAATCTTGATTGAATCTCGAGTGCCCAACAAGTTTTTGGCCTAAGTTCTTTCGCTCTTGACGTTTGAAGGTTGATTTGGAATTTTTGGCAGGAGTTGAGGTGTTGTCCACTTGACTTGAGACCCGTCCCGACATGATTTTGGTAAGATTTGGGATCTTTATTGATAACTTTTGGATAATCACGAAGTGTTAGTTAATTATTGATGTAACTGTGATTTAGGAAGTTGGATTTAAAGGTTTAATGTTGTTGCCTATTAGAATTAAAAGTCAAATTTCGACAGTTTAGCTTGTTGATCGTGCTGATTTTGAAGCTTTGAATTGCTTACCACTAATTGGGTAAGTTTTGGAGACTACAATAATTTTTGTGTTTGGCTAAAGCCAAAGTATCTTAATTAATTTCATTTTATGTTTAAGGGAGAATTTAAGAATTTTACCCAAGATAAATGGAGATTGCTTGGCTTGATTATACTATTAGAACTTAATTTGAGGTAAGCGATTTACTACTAGGCCACCCACGAACCAGACACCCTAATCAAATTGATGTCGAGATTGTATATACATATGAAAACATGATATTATTGTGATGGAATAATTTACTAGGACTTGCTAATGGGTGGATTGTTGAGGGTGTTTTGAAAACCCATGAGTTATGTTACTATGAATATGATAACATGTCTATGGCTTGATACAAAATTTGGATGTTGTATGTTGCATGTTAGACTGATGGTGACGGCTAGCACTCCTATCGGGCTATGTACATCTCATGGTTGTGAGCCTTCAAGTTCGCTACTTATGTTTATGTTTCAGTGTCCCTATGGGATCCCCACCTATGCTTATGATTGTGACCCTCCGGGATCACTCCCTATGAAAGTGTGCCTTTGAGTTCGCCCCTTATGCTTACGTGATCTACACTTGTGTTTCGATAGGAAGGCTAACAAGTTCACCTAGTGGACTCAACAGTGGGTCACTTATTGAGTATTTTTATACTCATCATTTCCTATTATATGTTTTCAGGTAAACGCAAGGATAGATCGACGAATGACAAGAAGAATCCGTGATCGTGCCATCGGGATCCGACAAATGTTTCTGCTCATGCTTTCATGTTTCCATATTTTAAATTCCAGTCTTGATGTTTAAATCCAATGCTATAGTTTTTACATTGATAGACACTTTTTAATTTTCCAGTTTTGTTTTATAGCTATTAGGGGTACCCGATCAAAAATTTCAGCTATTCAGATTTTATAAAATTCATTTGGTTCTAGTCAAATTTATGAAAATGGTCGTTTTAAAATGTATATATGTATGTGACAACAACCTAATATAAGCCTTAGGAAGTTGGACCGTTGTAGAAGTTAGTTAATTATTAGTTATGTTAGTTAACCATCTTGTAATTAACTCACTCTAGAAATAAGTCTCCTCTCCTATTATGAGAAGAGATTCATTTTTTAAAATTACTTCACATTTGTTGCTAGTACACCAAGCTCTAAATTTGATCAACAGAAAATTTTCTACTATTGGTGAAAAATCCGAGCTAGTTATTGGAGATTTGAGATCTTTTTGGTTCTTTTGAAGAAATTTCTCTCTTTTATGTCTAGAGAATGTAGTTCTATAGCAGAAGATATCGCGAAAAAGGCTAGATACAATCTTCTCTCTGAAGCTTGGATAGGAAATTTTCCCTCATGGGTTTTAAATTTTCGAGCTAATAAACTATGATTGACATCAAAGTTTGTTTCTATTTTAAATAATTAGCGAAGGGATGGCTCGAAGTGGATGAGCCATTTCCACAGTGACGCCAAATTTATCGTCCATCTTCACCTCAAATCCATCTTCAACCTTCCAATCAAAGAAACTAATCAATGAACCCAACATCAAATGCATAATTCTCATCGCCAATGGAATCCCAGGGCAAATCCTCCTCCCACCGCCGAACGGAATAATCTCGAAGCTCCGCCCTCTGACGTCAATTTCCGATCCCACAAACCTCTCCGGTTCGAACGATTCCGGATTCTCCCACCTCCTCGGATCTCTTCCGATCGCCCATGCATTTATCATAATTTGAGCGTCTTTAGGGATTGTGAAACCTCCAATTTCCACTTCTTGTTGCGCCTTACGCGGTAGCAACAACGGAACCGCTGGATGTAATCGGAAAGTTTCCTTCACCACCGCTTGCAGATATGGCAGCCTCGGAATGTCCGCTTCCTCCATTGGTTTGTTCTTCCCTATAACTTTCCTAATTTCCTTTTGAGCTTTCGTTAGTTTCTCTGGATTCCTCAATAGCTCCGCCATTGCCCATTGCAATGTCGCTGAAGTTGTATCTGTGCCGGCCACGAACAGAACCTTTTTTTTTTCACGGAATTAGGAAATTGAAAAAATATATTCTAGTTTCTATTTCATCTTTAATTTTAAAATGTTAAATATTTATTTTTAAATTTTGAGTTTTTGTTTGATTTTTGTTTTAGTTTGGTTTAAGTTTTACCATTTTTAACCTTGATTTTTTATTAAATACCTATTTTCCGTCTCTGATGTTAATATATGTTAATAAATTTAAAATAATTAATAATTTTAAATTTTATTTTGGTTATGAATTTTGAATCTTGTTCTATTTCAGTCCTTAAACTTTCAAAAACGACCGTTTTAATCCTTAAATATTTAAAATATGTTTATTTTGGTTCCTACTATTAATCTTTTGTTAACTCTTTGATAAAATTGCATCTAGAATGTGTTGAAGATAATGAATGTGAAGTAAAATGACAACAATCAATGCACCAAAATAAACGGTCAAAATGACTTTTGAGTTATATAAAAAATCACTTTATCAACTAATTCAAAATTGAAATCTTAAAAATCTTTTGACGTGACTTTAATAATATAAAAATATAAGTCATCTCATCATTTAAACGTTTTTAAAAATTTAGGGAACAAAATAGAATAAGCTTCAAAGTTTAAAAATCAAAATAAGATTTAAATCTAATTAATATAATTATAATTAATAAAGTTTTACTATTTTTCATCGCTTTTAAAATTAAATGTAGAATATAAAATCTTGAATTTAGTCATCAAATAGAAATAAAATCCAAATTTAGAGGTAGAATTATAAACTTTTAAAAAAATTAGGGATTAAATTAAACCTAAAGGACTAAATATAAGCTAAAAACTTGATAAATAACGCACGCACTAGAGTTGTGATTTTAGAATTGAAGGATTTTGTGGGAGAGGATTCTTACGAGTAGTAGATGCATGGTTTGATTTTCATCGATTTTGGCGTCGATCTCTTCGTTATTGAGAAGATAATGCAACATATCATTATTTGGAACAGAATCAGGATTCAATTCTTGTTGTTTCATCCTCTGTTTAATCATTGAGTCCAAAAGATTCAAGATATTTCCCATATGAATCTTCATCCTCTTCCTCATTCCTTGAATGTCGAACTTCCTCAACACAGGGAAATAATCGCTCAAATTTGGTTTTCCAGCTTCTTCCAACATTCCCCAAACGTATTTCTTGAACTCTTTCGCTAATTCCGAATTCGGATCTGCTAGATCGACAGAGAAAATTGTGTTGGACAGTAAATTCAACGTCGTCGCAAACACCAATCTCCCCAAATCGACCGCCTCGCCGTTCGACGCGCTCTTCCGAACAATCTCCACAAGCTCTTCCACTTTCTTCCGACGAAGATTCTCATTCGTGTCGAGAATTTTTCCGGCGAACAACGTGTTGTTGCATATTTTGCGATAGTTTCTCCAGAGAGGAGAAACAGAAATCCATGGAAATCCAACTTCGTTGTGGTCGTGAGCTGTAAGCGCATCCGGAATGGTTCTGTTACACAAAAATTGATCGTTTGTTTGTAGGACCTCTTTAGCCATGGCGGAAGAAGAAACAACGACGGCGGTAACTCGTCCGAGTTTCAAACTCATAATTGGACCATGTACTTCAGCCATGGCGGCGAGCGATTTGTGAGGCTTGTGGCCGAGATCCAAGAGATTTCCGATGAGCGGCAGAGGATTTGGTCCCGGAGGTAGCTTTGATGTAGTTCTGATCTTTGATTTAAGGCTAGAAATGAAGAAGACGACCCAAAGAAAGAGGATAAAGCAGGTCCAAAACTCCATTGTTAACGACTTTATGATTCTGTATAATGGTTTATGGTGTCCACTCTCTCATTAATAGCTCTGAAACGCAACCAAATAAGAAAGCTCACTTTCTACTACTTCCCTCTAAGTTGGGCAATGCTAATAAAGAATCTGAATTATTGCCAGGACAGAATTGTCCTTCAGCATTTTTTTTTAAATTAAATATAAAAAAAAATACTATTTTCAAATATAGTAAGATAACTAAAATATTTACAAATATAATGTAATAAAATATCTATCATTGATAAATTATTATCTAAAATATTTACAAATATAGTACAATAAAATATCTATCATTGATATACTGTTACATTTTATTATACTTAAAAATATTTTCCCTATTTTCTCACACCAGTAAAACTTCAGACATGTTACTAGAGCATTAATTGACCAAAAGTGTATAACATTTTTTCCCCTTTTAGCCCTTATCTTTTCTTTCCTATTAATTTTTTTTCCCCCTTCAAATCTTATCCTTTGCTGAACACGTTTTCCTTCCAAAAAAGAAAGAAAAAGGAAAAAAGAAAAAAAAAAGGTAAAGGACAATTGTGTCCTCACGATACTACACCTTCTTTGTTGGTAATCCGAGATGTACTAATCTTTATACATACATTCTCATCACTTATATCAAAAAAAAATAGATGCACAAATATATGTATTGTTTGGGATGAACTTAAGAGACTATTTGGAGCACTGAATTGAGATAGGATATCCGGAATTCATATATTGGTGAAGTTCATATATCTATGGAGATTATATGTCTATACTTGAAGTACAGAGTTGTTTGGTCTGAGTTTATATGCTTGGGTTTTAGGTACATAATCGAGTTCATATATTTGGGATATTTTGTTTAGTTTTTTTAAGTCTAAATATTTTTGTTTTGAAACTTTTTTATTCAATAATTCTACTCATATTTGTCTGAATAAAATAGTATTTTTACTCTATCATAATTTTTTTTTTAATTGAATCTTGCCCATTATCAAAAAAGTCTTCATTTTTCACTAATTTTTGCTAGGAAATGTTCCAGGAAAAAATCTTCATTTTATGGTTTTTTTTTTTTTTTTTTGTTATATGTTACATACTTTTTAACTACATACATACTTTTTCAGATATTCTCAACACTTATTTGATATGTGAATTCAATTAAATAAAAACATATTTTACAAATATATACGTATAATTATTGTACTTATTGTAGACAAAATATTATTATTTATATAACCAACAACCTTACAACATACTTTAATAGTCATCAATCTTATAATAGTTAGAAGTGGTTGTCGAAACTTGAAGTTAGTCGCATGAAGGTGGTATTGGAGCTGATCGTTTGAGTTTTTCGTCGGAGATGGTTTTCAAAGCCAGAGTTGGTCGCGTGAAGGTGGTCATCAAAGTTGATTGTCGAAGAAGATTTTCAACGAAATTTGTAGTCAGAGGTGGTTGTCAGAGCTCGAAGTTGGGCGCATGAAGGTGGCATTGAAGTTGGTTGCTAGAGTTTGTCATCGGAGATAGTTGTTGAAGTCTGGAGTTGGTCGTTAGAGTTGCTTGCTTGAATGTGGTCATCAAAGTTGATCATTTTTAGTCAAAGGTGGTTGTCAGGTCCTATGAAGGTGGTTGTTGGAGTAGGTCATCGGAGCCTAAAATTGGTCATCGGAGTAGGTCACGCTTGGGTCATTGAAGTTGTCATTGGAGGTGGTTGTCAGAGTCCAAAATTGATCGTCATAGTTGATCGTGTGAAAGTGGTCATTGGAGTTGACATCAGAATTTGTCATCGAAAGTGGTTGTTAGAACTCGAAGTTGGTCGTCGGAGTTGTCATTGGAGGTAGTTGTCGAAGCCTGGAGTTGGTTCCCGAAGTGTGACAACAATATTTGTCAACAATGGCCGATGAGTGGAGCAATTAAAAACATTAGAAAAATAGAGAGTTGGGGTAGTTGGTAAAATATACCAACTCAACTCTACCAACATTTAAAATTGATAAACTAAACATTGATTCGATATATTATACCAACTCAACTCAATTCATGTTGGTGAACCAAACACCCCTATATATATTTCTTTTTTTCTCCTATTATGTAATGTTTCATGCTAAGAACTAAATTACAAAAAGATAATTTTTTTTCTTTAACCCTTCGGTCCTTCCTTCCCTATCTATGACAGTACAACTCCCTCATACATAGCTTTTTATTTCTTTTCAAATCTCCCATTTTCCTTAGTAACAATTTAGTCATTGTACTTTCATTTTTGCCATAATTTAGTTCAAACTTTAATAAGTAACATTTTAGTTCATGTACTTTAAAATCGGTAAAAATTTAGTCTCTATCGAAAAAATTATTGTTTAAATTTATTGAGTTTTTTCACATAAATAGATCAACAAAGTAACGAGTGGTGTGAAAAAGTGTGATTGCAAGAAGAAGATGATGGGTTGTTAATTAAATTTAGAAACTTCTTTTGTTTAAAATGGCATACCATATATATGCTTTCAACTTAAATTTTTATATTTTTTTTTGCTTAATTATTTCTTGATATATGATTATTTGTTAAATAGATGCACTACAACAAATATCACATATACTAGCATTAAAAAAAACTCTATCATAAACTTTTCATAGTGTTTTTGAAATGTTATCATAGTTCATGTTATTGAAAATCTTGAACTTTCCACGGCGTTATTTTAACGTTATAAAAAACGCTATAAAAAAGATCAACTTTCGATAGCATATATTGAATGTTATGAAAACTTTTTATAGCGCTGACAAAAAATGCTATAGAAGGGTTTTTATAACAATAAAAAAAACGTTATTAAAGAATTTCTATAGCATTTTATATAACAGTAAAAAAAAATGCTATTAGAGAAAAAAAAATGTTATTAGAGACTTTCAATAGCGTTTCCAGGCATATTGTCATAATCGATGTTATTGAAAGTCTTCAACTTTTCATATCATTTTTATAAGGTTATTAAAAATGCTATGAAAAGTTGATTTTTTATGGCATTAATTTAATATTATGGGATATATTATTAAAAAAATCCTAACTTTTAATAACATTTTTTTCAAAGTAATAGAAAATGCTATAATTGATCTTAATAACATTTTTTATTTACATTTTTTTAGATTTTATCGCTATTGAAACATTTTTACAATTTTGCAGAAGTATATATATATATATAACCAATTTTTATTGTATTTTTTTATATATAGGTAACAAATTGCTTCAAAAATATCATTATTGCAAAACAAAAGATTATTTAATCTACACATTTAAGTTATTCAAAAATACATTTACAACAAAGTAAATTTTCAAAAGCGTAAACATAAATATTTATAGAGGTCGTTTACCTATATTATTATATAAACGAAGAAAGATGTGATTCTCATTTCATCAACATCTATAATTATGATCAAATTGTATACAATATAATTAAAATAAGAAATGTTTAAATGAAAGTGATATTAACGTTCTCTCCTGAAAATGCTACTCCAATATGTCTCATCATTTCAGTCACCTAATAAAAATAAAAACAAGAAAACAAAATATTTTTTATATGTTATCATGATTTACTTCTAACAACACATTAACCGAGCAAGTAAATAGATATTTAATTCATACATGTTAAGTAATTATTTTACATAGTTTGAGTTTATTCACCGGCCATGTAATCGTAATACCCATAACATCATCAATAATAACAATATCATATGTAGGATTTCATAAGAATGAATTAAGTTTTTTTATGCATCAACGCACACATGTGCTACTACATATGGAGAAATAAAAGGCACATATAGTAGCGTGGGGAATAAAATATTCATGTTAGCATCTAGAACAATTACAAAGATGAAATTGTTAAATCTTAAGGGGCGTTTGGGACAAAAATTATCATAAGATTATAATAACCACCTCTTACAGTAAATACTATTTTAAAACCCCCAATTAGTTACAGTAAACACTATTTCAAAACCCCAATCTGTTACAATATTTACTTAGTTCCTTCTCAAGTTCTCCAAACTCCCCATACAAAGTACAAACATATAAACAACTAACACACAGTTTGACAATCAAAATGCATGTAGTTCAACATTGCCGTGATATTCAATAGTGAGTCCCAGTTGAAAACTAAGGCCCATCTGTAATTTTGGAACTAAACCATGTACTAATTAAGTGCCTTTGATCTTTTTCATCCAAGCACTATATTTCAGATGTAAGATGATCAGAAAATCAGAACTCCATTTTGAAGAGTTCATTGGACTAGCTATTTCAAAATCAAAAGAATAAGTGAAAACCTCATGACCCCAACCTTGTGATAATCCATCAACAGTGATAGATATATATTATGATGAAAGACTTTAGGTAGGAAACCAGTACTGAAGCTGTTAGAAATATGATATTAGCTAAATATATTTGTTTAAGTTTCCTGGCTTCACTTTCTTGAGCTTTTTAAAGTTGTCTCTTCTCTTATCCCAGATGGATCTCGTCTCAAAAGTTGCCTTTTCAGTTGTTGATTCTGCATAATATTTCATTCCTTATTTATCATATTCTATAGAATATTTCTTATGAAATATTTTTCTTTCTGATGGGCCGATGATTTTTTGTGGGATTATTTTCCTTGTTTTCTCTGTGCTATTTATGCTCAAGAAGATCGTTTGCTAGGGTTGGCACTACATTCATTGTTTGAGCATATTGTGTGAAATCTTTATTTAGTAAGAGTTTTCTCTTTGCAGTGAAGACAAAGTTCTCTATGTTGCATTTGTGGTGCTGTGTTCTTCGTTAATTCTCATTACCATTCAAGAAGATTGTTTAGACTTAGAGGGAGTCTAAGACTTTGTTCATCGTGAAGGATCTGTCAAGCTTTAGGGGGAGCCTAAGTTTCTTTGCATTAGAGAAGGGATTTCTCATTACTTAGGGAATTCTAAGTTCTATTGTGAAGGGAGTTTATAAGTAGAAGGAAAAATATTGTCTCCTGAAAGGGAGTCTCATTCACTTAGAGGAAGCCTAAGTGTTTCATCACTAATATTCATATACTTAGGGGGAGCCTAAGTTCAAGAGAAGGAGTCTCACATCTAAGGGGAGCCTTGGTGTTCAACAAAGTGAGGCTGAACATGTGTCACTATAATTTTGTTATTTTACAGATAAATATAATGTTGTAATTGTTTGACTTTCTTACATTAGTGCATTATCTTTCCTGGGTATATTGCCCCCCAGATATAGGTGGTTTATCACCGAACTAGGTTAACAAACTTGGTGCGTTTGTTTTAATTTGCTTTACGTTATTTTTGTTGTTGTTTGGGAATGTGTCAGGACGTTTGTGAGACATATATTGAGTGCTTACAACCATTTCCCAAAATTTTAATTGGTATCAGAGCGGGTCACCTTTATCTCAGGTGCTTCGATCATGAAAGGTATTAAGGAAGGTGGTTCTACTATGCGTCCTCCTATTCGTGATGGAACAAATTACTCTTATTGGAAAGCCAGGATGATTGCATTCTTGAAGTCTATTGATAGTAAAACTTGGAAAGTCATTGTAACTGATTGGTCTCCTCCAACTATGAAGAATGTTGAAGACAAAGAAGTTCTGAAGTCGGAGATTCAATGGATTGAAGCTGAAGATGAAGCTTCCTTGGAAAATTCTCATGCCTTAAATGCTATTTTTAATGGTGTGGATCGTAATATATTCTGTTTGATTAATACTTGCACTTCAGCTAAGGAAGCTTGCGACATTATGTCTGTTACTCATGAAGGAACTTCAAAGGTTAACCTGTCAACTTTTAGCATCAAAGTTTGAGAATCTCAAAATGCAAGATGATGAAACGATTGTTGAATTCAATTTTCAATTACTTGATATAGTCAATGAATCACTTACTCTGGGGGAGAAAATCTCAAAGGAAAACTAGTTAGAAAAGTTCTTAGGTCTTTCCTTAAGAAATTTGACATGAAAGTGGCAGTCATTAAGGAAGCCTACAACATCTTTAAAATAAAAGTGGATAAGTTATTTGGATCTCTTCTCACATTTGAAATGTCAATTGAAGGAAAATTGGAGAAAAAAATTAAGAGTGTTTCCTTGCGGTCCTCAATTGAAGAAGAGCTTAAGGATTTGAATGGGGAGTTTGATGAGTCTCTTGCTGACTCCATTTCTTTATTGTCTAAGCAGTTTAATCGTGTGCTTAAACGACTTGAAAAGAAGTCAGAAAATATAGGTTCTCAGAATACCAGATCAGGAAGTAATTTTCCCCCTAAACAACACAAACCTCAAAACTTTCAGAGAGATTCAGACAAGATTGGCTCCACCAGTGTTCAAAATAAAGAAAAGTCATTAAAATGCAAAGAGTGTAAAGGTTTTGGTCACTTTCATGCAAAAGCAGAATAAAAGTTATGTCTTAACCTAGTTTGATGATGATTCTGATGAGAGTAGTGAATCTGAAGTGGATGTTAGGACACATATTAGTAATATCTCCTCAGACACTTCGTCTTACGAGAATCCTAATTTCGATTGTTGGGAGTGACAATAGTGAAAATAACCCTGTCTCGTCTGATTCTTCCTATCAAACACTCTTTAATAAATGGCAGGACGACCTAAAGGTTCTTGACATTCAAAATGAGAGGACTAAATCTCAGTTGGCTGACAATCATAGACTTATCTCTACCGTTGCTGAATTAAAACTAATGGGTTTTATGCCTTAAAACTCATATATAGTAAATATTATTAATTGGTCGTCATCAATAAATAGTTGTAGATGTTAATTTAATAAATGTTACTGTTTGTGTTGTTTATCTATTTTGTCTTAATAGCCCTAAATTTAATAAACTAATATCCAAGACTGCCTTATGAGTCTTGAACTGTATTGGAGACATATAAGTATCAATGTTCAAAATACAGCCTGAAGGGTCTATACTATAGGGATAAGGTTGGGTACTTTATCTTGGTAACACTATGAATACGACCCATTTTGTATTTGATATAAATACAATGATCCAACGCGTTCGTGAAGTTGACATGCGAATGTAGGTATCCTATACAATGAGTTTGCACAAGATTGGACTGCAAAATAGTAACCACTAGATGTAACACTGTTAACTAGTTAGGTTTCTATTTCAATATGATGATCTAAGCAACTTAGTCTTAGTCCTAAGTATATTATGAACTCCTATTCATGAGGGATTGTCCTTTGATTTGTATGAGTGAGGGTGGCTAGTTCGTTGACCCAATGTCTACCATTTTGGGGACAAGACCGAATGGGGAGCTTGGAACATAATAATAAAAGATGAAGTTCACTTCTTCCCGCCTTAAGGGGAAATAGATGAATGTTCCCTTAAGTGGTGTCTCGGGGACTTGAACAAAGGGCCCTACCCTCTCATTGACCCGAGAGGGGTTTCTGTTTATTGGTTGGACCATAAATAGGTTGTTCATTAGAGGAGCACTGGTACTTAAGGAGTCAAAGATAACCCAAGGGTAAAATAGTAATTTGACCCAATTGGAGTTATGAACACTTGTAAAAGACTAACTTGTTGTTATTGGTCTATATCGGTGGACACAGAAATATATTTGTAGTGAGAAAAGTGCAGTTGTGGGTCTTTAGTGGAGTGTACCCACAGTTAATCAATATTGATTAACTTGGTTAATGAGTTTAGCCAATTAATCTCATATCGTTGGAGCTTCTGATCTACAGGTCCACTAGGTCCCCTCGTTCGCTCACTAGAGGATATTTAAGAGGGATAGTTTGAATTGTTCAAATTAATATGAGGAAACCATATATTAATGTAATTAATATATAATTGATTATGGATATTATCTATAATTCAAATTAAATTAGAGGGTAATATTTGAATAAGATTCAATTAATTAATTCAAGTGAATTAGATTCATAAAGAATTAATTAATAGAGAGGTATTGCACATATATATACGATGTTTATGATAATTAAATATATATATATATATATATATATATATACACACATTAAATTTGATTTGATGTATAAATATTTATTCAATTTGTACATTAATTGTGCAAAATTAAATTAAATTAATGTGCAAATTGAATTAAATTAGTGTTATTTAATTCTGCTAATTAATTAAATAAGTGTTCTCTAATTAATTAATTGTGGAAAAGGGAAATAGGAAAATGAGTAGGAACAGGGCTTGGCCCTTCTATATATAAAGATCTCTTGATGGCCTCTTTGGGAGGTACTGACACAGACACTGACAATACACAACACACAAGTGTTATTGTGCAAAATTTTCCCTAAGCCACAAAGAGAATCATCTCTACTCCTCAAAACCCTTTTCTCCTCTCTTTCTTCCAATAGTTAGATACCACATATCCTTCTATTGGAATTCTAGAGAATAACGAGGTTACTCTCATGATAGTGTTCGAGATGTTCAAGAAATCGTTCGTGATCAAGATCGTTGGAGGAGTCATTCGTTAGAACTTAAAGACGATTGTTCGTGAAACTTGAGAATCTAAAAAGGTAAGAATGATTCTAATTTTTTTTCTCCTAAAACAGTACATGTTTATATTATGCTTTAGTATACTGAATTTATTTATGTAAAAATCAAATTGCAGGATGTAAGGTATTCTCATACACAAACGTTTCCGTTGCGGGATTCGATCCCTTCAATTGGTATCATAACCAATTTCTTGCATCTTCATTCTTCGTATTGTTCGAAACAAAATCAGTTTAGAGGTGGGTTTAATATTCTACATTTGGAATGTTTGAATGTCGGTTTGAAAGATTGGATGTTTGTTTATTTTGGCCTAGATTACTTTTAATTTGATTAAAATGTAAGGGCCTCTTGTATTTTTTGGGCAATTTAATTCTTGTTTCAAGTCTGTAAGCTCGTGTTGATTGAAAGAGCAACGATTGCTAAGGAGATCGGGAAGAAATTGAGGCGTTCAGGGTAAGTTCAAAGTCGAAAACGTGCAGAATAGGAGTATTCTGCCGCTCGGCGTCATGACGCTGTTACTGCAGCATTGCAACGCTGAAAGGCAGACTCATCACAGAGTAATTGCAGTGTTGCAATGCTCCGAGGTTTGATAGACTGCAAACGACGCGCACGAGGACCTTCGACTGTCGTTGTTTTTTACCTAATTCCTTTGTATTATTTAATCTATTATAGTTATATTAATTTAATCAATTAATTTTGTATTAGGGTGCCAAAATCGGTCCAATTTTTGCTGTTTATTAATTAAAGCATTTGATGAATGTTTAGATTAATATTTGAATCTATATTTCATATTGTATGTCATATAAATTAAAAAATATTCACCTTAGGATAAACATGTACATGCATCATAAATAAATATAAAGGGTTATATTTTATAGATGCATGATTAAATTAGCATGCTCATGCATCATGATATAAGTGTTAAGTTAGTGATGTATGATTAACCGAAGCATGACCATGTTTGGTTGTATGTCCTAAAACTCGTAGTTTGTAATGTTAAACATTTTCTATTATCAATAAAGATGTTATTGACGTTTATTTAATAAAACTGTTGTTGAATATGTAAATTACACTTGTAAAGACTAAATCCAATAAACTAAAGATCCATGGCTATTATATCAATACTTGAACTTTTTATAGCGACAAAAATATGGATCAAGTTCAAGTAAATAGCCAAAACGGTCTATAGTATATGAATAAGGTTTGGTGCCTTATTTTGGTAACACTATCAGATGCCACCCACTCTGTAATTGTTACAATTTGTTGTAAAGTGCTAGAAACGAAGTGATCCTGATTCATTCATGTAGTGACATAAGGAGCAGGGGTGTCGTATGCAATAAGTTTGCATAAGATCGGACCAAGAAATAAGTCACTCTTACTTTATAACACTATTTATTGTTTAAGACTTATTGTTTCAAATCGATGGCCTAGGTAACTCGACCTTAATCCTGAGCTAACTATGAACTCCTATTTATTTGGGATTATCCTTAGATTTGCATAAATGAGAGTTGGCTCAACAACAACGACTCAATAAGCCTCCCATTTCAGGGATAAGACTGGGTAGATAGCTGGGGACTTAGGGTGCAAGACAAAATTCACATCTACCCGATTTAGGGATAATAGAGAGATTTTTCTCTTAAGTACTAAATCCAGGTCTTGAACAAGGGGCCTCACCCTCTCATCAACCCTAGAGGGCTCGGTTTAGTGATTGGAGCACAAACAAATTTTTCATTAGAGGATCAATGGAACTTAAGAAGCAAGATGTTGTTGGGTTGTATGTCCTAAAACTCGCAGTTTTTAAAGTTAAACATTTTCTATTATCAATAAAGATGTTATTTAACATTTCTTCAATAACGTTGTTATTGAATTTTGTAAATATCACTTATAAAGAATAAATCCAATAAACTAAAATCCATGACTATATATGAATACTTGAACTTTATGTGGAGACATAAAGATGGATCAAGTTCGAGTAAATAACCAAAACGGTCTATAGTATACGAATAAGGTTGGGTGCCTTATTCTGGTAACACTATCGGATGCAGCCCACTCTGTAGTTGTTACAATTTTTTGTAAAGTGCTACAAACGAAGTGATCCTAATTCATTCATGTATTGACATGAGAAGTGGGGGTATCCTATGCAATGAGTTTGTGTAAGATTTGTTTACTGTTTAAGACTGACTATTTCGCATAGATGACCTAGGCAACTTGATCTTAATCCTAAGCTAACTATGAACTCCTGTTTATTCGGGATTATTCTTAGATTTACATAGGTGAGGATTGACTCAACAGTGTCGGCTCAATAAGTCTCCCATTTCAGGGGTAAGACCGGGTAAATAGCTGGGGACATAGGGTGTAAGATGGAATTCACGCCTACCCGATTTAGGGATAGAAAGAAGGTTGTTCTCTTAAGTGTTGAATCTAGGTATTGAACAAGGGACTCCACCCTCTCATTGGCCCGAGAGGGATCCGGTTTAGTGATTGGATCACAAACCAATTGTTCATTAGAGGATCAATGGAACTTAAGGAGCAAGACGTAATTTTGGGGATAAAACAACATTTGACCCAGTCTTTATTATGAACAACCTGTAAAGTATCGACTTATTGATTATGGTTAAATCAAGTGGACAAAATATATCTACAGTGAGGAGAATGCAACTATTGGACTATAGTGGTGTGACTCTGTAGTTAACAAATATTCATTAATTCGGTCTAAAGAGTTTTAGCCAATTAATCTCAAATCATTGGAGCTCATGATCTATAGGTCCATAAGGTCCCTCTACTAGCTCGTAAAACATGAACACCTTGAATTAGTAAATTTGTAAATTTGAAATGATTTCAATTTAAAGTGTTCAAATTGAATTTAGGGTTTTCAATTTGAAGTGTTCAAATTGAATTTAGGGTTTTCAATTTGAAGTGTTCAAATTACAATTAAGGTTTGTATAATTATATTCGGTACAATTAAACATTTAATTTATTGAAATTAAACGAAATTGAAGAGCTTATAATATTTAAATATTGATTACATGAATATGATTCATGTTCAAAATTAAGTGTTTGATTAATTTAACATTTGCTATTAAATTATTATTTAATTAATTAAATTTGTTTAATTAATTAAAATCAAATTAAGTTTCAATTTATAATTCAATTTGAGAAATTGTTTTTTAATTTGAATTAATTAAAAAGAAGATTAAAAATTAAAGTGTTATGGAAATTTCCAGATTGGTTTGGAAATTGAAGTGGATTAATTTAATTCTTACACCTAGACCAGTTTCCACTTAAAATTGAGATGTCAATCTCCTTTGTAGCTAAGTGTTTTGCATGTAAGTGATGAATAAAACACTCCATTTTTCTAAGATTGAAGGAGAGTTGCAGATTTTTTAGAAAAAATTTGAAGTTCTCTCACTCTACCAAAATCCTTTCCATTTTTCCTCTTCAGTTATTTCAATCTAGAGTTCCACCATTCAAATTCAAGGTTGAGAATAGTAGAGAACATCTCTTGGTGGTTCACTGAGTTTTTGAAACTGAGAATTCAAAAAGAGCAACTGGATTTTGGAGGATTCTTCAAAGATTTGATTTCTGGAAACCCTCATGTTGGAAAACCTGTTTTACATGCTTTTAGAACTCAAATTAAGTGTAATTAAAGTGCTTATTGATTTTGATGACTTCTGTTGCATGCTTATACATCTCATCCGATATAATTTTGGAGATAAAACAGTATTTGACCTAGTCGTTATTACGAATAACCTGTGAAGGGTCGATTTACTGGTTATGGTTAAATCAAGTGGACAAAAATATATCTACAGTGAGGAGAGTGCAACTACTGAGCTATAGTGGTATGTCTCATAGTTAACGGATATTGATTAATTTAGTTTAAAGAGTTTATCCAATTAATCTCAAATCATTGTAGCTCATGATCTGTAGGTCCATAAGGTCCCTCTACTAGCTCTAAATCTTGATTAGTATATTGAATTTGAGAATTAAATTTGAAGTGTTCAAATTTCCAATTAGGGTTTGAATTTGAAATATTCAATTTCAAATTAGGATTTGGATAATTATATATATAATTAACGTTTAATTTTTTAAATTAAACGAAATTGGAGAGTTTAAAATATTTAAATATTGATTTGAATATTGATTACATGAATAGGATTCATGTTTAAAATTAGATGTTTGGTTAATTTAATATTTGATATCAAATTATTATTTAATTAATTATAATCAAATTATTTTTTCAATTTTCAACTCAATTTTAGAAATTGATTTTTGAAAAAGATTAAACTTAAATTTAGTCAATGGAAATTGAAAAATAATATTGAGATAATGGACTAATCCACATTTTAGTATGATTTGGTGGCTTCATCTTAATCCAAACATCTAACCCACCATCTCATTGAAATTGAAGTGCCAATTTGTTGTCTCCTTTAGTGCTTGCATGTATATGATACATAAAAAAACTCGTAATTTCTGAGATTGAAAAAAAAAAAGGAAGAATACTGCATTTTTGAAATTCAGCAAAACTCTCTCTATCTCTAAAACCCTCTTCAATTCCATACACAAATTCACCTCAAATCTAAGTTCCATCACTCAAATCCAAGTTGGATAATAGTAGAGAAGACTCTCTTGGTGGTTCACTGTTGATTTGAAGGTCAAATTCAAGGAGAAATATTTGGATTCGAAGGAATTCTTCAAAGGTATAAGTTCTAAAACCCTATTATTTGAAAATCTACTTTAGCATGCTTTTAAAACTCAAATTAAGTGTAATTAGAATGCTTATTGATTCTGATTGCTTCTGCTACATGTTTGTACGTTCCATCAAACCATGCATCATACTATATATTAAAATTATTATAATAAATAGTGGAATGATATATGTGAATGCTTGTTTTTCATGAATGATTTATATATATGTTATATTTATCAAATGAAAATTGAATTTGCATTGAGCATGATATTACTTAGATAAATATAATTGTTGTATTTAATCAATGTCATTAGATAAAAACTTATAGATTTTAATAAAGCAATAAAATATAAAGAGTTATAGTTTTAATGAAATAGATTAAAATCTATAATCAAGAGTTACATGCAAACATAGGTCCAAATTAATTTTTAATAGTTTAAAATTGATAAACCTAGACTTATGTTATTTCTATGGGATTAGAAATAGGTTAATATTTTTAATTTTTTTTAATAGGATTAAAATGAATTTAATTAAAAGATTAAATTTATAAAATAATTGCCCATGAGGGACCTTTATCTAAGGAAAGTTATGTCTAGGAGAGGGTATTTAAGCTAATGAAAACAGAATACCTTCACTTGGGAACCGACCTGGAAGGTGAATTGGATAAATATTTTATAAGCATGCAATAAATGATTAGTTTTATTAAAAGAGTTTAATAAATGAAATCAAATATTGTTAAATTATTCAATATAAATGGTATATTGAGCAAATTTCCAAAGGACTTAGATAAATTCATCAGCCAATTTTTAACTAAGTATAATAAAATCCTAAAAATATAAGAATACTTTAGTAGGAGGATATTGGTATATATGATATATCAAATTTCAGCTTTCATGTCCCAAGAGTTCACACTGTGAGATTCATACTCGGCTTCATGTCGCCCTGTGCGCAACCTCCCTTCGGAAAGTGTTTGCATGGGTCAATAACAAGGTGAATGAAGAAATTGTTCATAGTAAGTGGGAGAGGGATGCGTGTCAACTTATCCTACGGTCTCCTCCATTAGGTTGCATCGTGAAATTCCTATGGCCCGTCTGCGTGTCGTCCTAGAGTGACCATCACTTTGGAAGGCCTAATCATAAGGGTTGGAACAACGCACATTCCAGTAGTGGATAAAGTTTCTTAGGTTAAACTTCAACAGTTGTCTTTCCCTTCGGTAGCCTGTTGAAGCATACTTTTGGGATCTAAAAATAAGAGGGTCACACTTACGGGATGAATTAAGTTAGTTAGTGAATCCTTGACCGAAACAACAGTAGCTAAAAACTATAGGAATAAGAGTTATTCTTGTGTTAGGGATTGGCTCAGATTGTTTCAATTCAGGGGGGAGTGCCTGATCACGCTAAAGGCTCTAAACCTCTAAAGTATCATTACAAAAACAAAAAACAATAGTTTAATTAGGGTTCTATGATTACATATGCTTTTGCTAAATTGATTCGATTGTTAAGTAATGGGTTATGACAAACATAACTAATATGATCAATTGATTATTGTATGTTTCAGCATGTCTTCCACATTCATATCCTTGCTTAAATATGAGAAATTAACAGTTGAAAACTATGCGACATGGAAATCTAACCTGAATACGATTCTAGTTATTGATGATCTACGGTTTGTCTTGATGAAGGAATGCCCTCTAATCCCCGCTGGAAATGCATCCCAATCGTTTAAGGATGCTTATGACTGTTGGACGAAAGCCAATGATAAGGCTCGAGTCTACATCTTGGCAGGTCTATCTAACGTTCTTACCATTGGGCATGATGCCCTAAACTCTTGTTGGGTTCTGTAGTTTGTAAATACTGTATTGAACAAATGCTTGTGATGTAATAATATATGATATTTTCTTCACTGTTGTCTATGAAACATGAGATGTTTTAATTGCTTTACCACAAACCAACAAACTAAGATCCCTAATAGTCGTTGTAACTTAAGCATGTATGTGGAGACATACAGGTGGATCATGCCTTAAGTGATAACTAAAATGGTTTGTAGTATATGGATATAGGAGGGAAACCTTATCTTTGTGACACTGCGGATGCGGCCCACTTTGTAGATTGTTACAAATGTTGTGACGTGCTACAGATGGTATGGTTCTGATCATTCATGTGAAAATATGTGAGCGGTGGCGTCATGTGAAAATATGTGAGCGGTGGCGTCCTATACAAAGAAGTTTGTATAAGATCGGACCACGAAGTGTAATAGTCTCGTTATATAATGTCATTCATGACAGAGACTTCACTTCACTAAGATGACCATAGGTAACATGACCTTAATCTTGAGTAGTGGAGTGTTTGGCAGTTAACGGATGGTGGATCTCGTGGCTAAAGAGTTTGGTCAGCTATTCACGTACCGTTAGAGCTTCAAACTACAGGGGCATAAGGTCTCCTTGGTATCTCAATGAATTCAAGTTGAGAATTAATTTTTGGGTCAGTTTGAAGTGTTCAAATTGACAATAGGGGATTTGATTATATATGATATGATAAACTAGTCAATTATATATGATATAGTTGATATGATATATGAGATACATTAATTGGAGGAAAGGGATATAAATATGATTTATATCTAGTGGAGGAGAAAAGGATTATGGTTTAAATGTTGCAAATAATATGATATTAAAACTATAGGTTATAAATATAATATGATAAGTTAGTTATTATATTTATTTATAATTAAAAACAATTATGAGATAATTATTGGTGGTTTTCTCTATAACCGTACATGAAAGTGGGAGGTTGCATTCAGTTTTCATAGCTGAAAGGATAAAATGAAAATTGTTTTCATTTGGTAAAGGATCGGATAATCGCTTCACAAGTTGTACATTGTCCATCGTATAGCTAACGAGAGCCTACACGACAGCTCAAGTTTTCCTAAGCGATCATGTACACGCGCAGTCTACCTAAACGATCGTATAGCTTTTACTAAATGATCGCACGCGAGAGCGAGATTACTTAAACAATCATTCCCGATTACCTAAACGATCGTGCACCTTTTCTAAACAATCAAGCACCTGTCTATAGATAGACATAAAGCCTCTTCCACTTGCTTGATCGTTGAATACGATCGTAGTTTCTCTTCCCCTCTACCAAATCCAACAGAGTCCACACATCTTGGATTCTGACTCCGAGAATACCAAGGTCACTAAGTAGTAGTGTCCAAGTTATTACCTGTTCCTGTAAAAGATCATTCGTTGGCTAAGTGACAGCGAGATTTGGTTGATGATTGGCTTGGCGTTGCAACGACAGTGAGAGCGGTTGTTCCTGACGAGAGCAAGAGATAAAGAGAAGAAAAGATTTTCAAAGGTGAGTCAATTGCTCTTTTGTATTTAATTATTAAAAAGCAAGCCATAATTTATACTGTATTGCATAACTTATAAGTATGTTTGTGAATACTTGTATTTCTGTCACAATGAATTTGGAACGATCTTGCTTCCGCTCATAGGTCCTCTTTGATAAGAGTTTCTTCACTTACCAAGAAGCATGAGGCCATGATGTCTACAAGTTAGATCATGGAGTCCCTTCAGGAGATGTTTGGATAACCGTCCATTCATATTCGATACGAGACCCTCAAGTACATTTACAATGTGCACATGAAAGAAAGCCAATCAGTGAGAAAACATATTCTTGACCTAATAGTTTAGTTCGATGTCGCCGAAATGAACGGTGCGGCCATCGACGAGCATAGTCAAGTGTCCTTTATTTTAAAATCTCTTTCGAATAATTTTCTTCAATTCCGCAGCAATGCGATTATGAACAAAATACAGTACATTCTGACTACCCTTCTAAACAAGTTACAGATTTTTTAGTCCTTTATGAAAGGTAAGGGTCTAGTAGAAGGAGAGGCACATGTTTCCCATTCCAAAAATTTTCATAAGGGTTCATCCTCTAGAACTAAGTATGTTCCTTCGACCTTTGGTTCTAAAAGATCAAGAAAAAGAAAGAAGGGAAGGGGAAGGCTCCCGCGGCTGGGAAAGGCAAGGGCAAAGCTAAGGCTGACAAGGGAAAATACTTCCACGGTAATGTGGATGGTCACTGAAACGCCGTTGTCCCAAGTACCTTGCTGACCTTGCTGAGAAGAAGAAAGAGAAGGAATGTAAATATGATTTACTAGTTCTTAAAACTTGTTTAGTGGAAGATGACCATGATGCCTGGATACTTGATTCAGGAGCCACTAATCACATTTATTCTTCTTTATCGGGAATTAGTTCTTTCCAACAGCTTGAAGAGAGTTAAATGATGCTCAAGTTTAGAACAGGAGATGTCATTTCAGCTCGTGTAGTGGGAGCTGCTAAGTTGTTTTTGGGAAGTAGATTTCTACTTTTAGAAAACGTATACATTATTCTCAAAATGAGGAGAAACTTTGTTTCTATTTCCTGTTTAATTGAACAATTGTACTCTGTTTCTTTTAATTCAAATGAAGTGTTCATTATGAAAAATGGTGTGACTATTTGTTCAGCTAAACTAGAAAACAACTTATATGTGTTAAGACCAACTGAATCAAAAACACTTTTAAATCATGATATGTTTAAAACTGCAAATACTCAAACAAAAAGGCGAAGAATGTCTCCATATAACAATGATACGTATCTTTGACATTTGAGATTAGGCCACATAAATCTCAATAAGATCAAGAGATTGGTAAAGAATGGACTTCTAAGCAAGTTAGAAAATGATTCATTACCTCCATGTGAATCTTGTCTCGAAGGAAAAATTACTAAAATACCTTTTAGTGGAAAAATTTATAGAGCCAAAGAACCCTTAGAACTCATACATTTAGATTTTTGCGGTCTAATGAATGTAAAGACTAGAGAGGGTACGAATATTTCATCTCTTTCATAGATGATTATTCGAGGTATGGTTACTTATACCTAATGAACATAAGTCTAAAGCCTTTGAAAAGTTTAAAGAGTATAAGGCTGAAGTTGAAAACCTATTAGTAAAACAATTAAAACACTTCGATCTGATTGGGGTGGAGAATACATGAATTTAGAATTCCAGGACTATATGACAAAATATGGAATTCAATCTCAACTCTCAGTACCTAGTATGCCTAAGCAAAACAGTGTATCAGAGGAGAAATAGAACCTTATTAGATATGGTTCGTTCTATGATGAGCTATGCTCAATTGCCTAACTCGTCTTAGGGGTATGCAGTAGAGATTGCGGTTCACATCTTGAACAATGTTCCCTCGAATAGTGTTTAATGTAAACTCGGTTTACACCCCCTCCATAACTTGAAAGGTGTTTCAGAAACACCTTTCAAATTATGGAGGGGGTGTAAACTGAGTTTACGTTACTTCAGAATCTGGGGTTGTCCTACACATGTGTTAGTGACAAATCTAAGAATTGGAATCTTCTTCAAGATTATGCCAATTTGTTGGTTATCCTAAGGAGTCGAGAGGTTGTCTATTATATGACCCTCAAGAACCACGAAGCAAAATGTATTAAATGAAGCTACTAAAGAATCAACTAGGGTTGTCGATGCAACTGGTCCTTCATCAAGAGTTAATGAAGAAGCCAACTTCTTCTCAATCATTGAGAGTGCCTCGACACGGTGGGAGGGTTGTGATGCAACCTGACAGCTACTTAGGTTTAACTAAAACTTAGGTTTTCATACTAGATGATGGTGTTGAGGATCTATTGTCCTATAAAGAGGCGATGAATGACATAGACAATAACCAATGGGTCAAAACCATGGACCTTGAAATGAAGCCTATGTACTCCAATTCAATATGGGATCTTGTAGATTCACCTAAATGGGTAAAACCCATAGGGTGCAAATAGATCTATAAAAGAAAGAGAGATGTAGTTGGAAAGGTATATACCTTTAAAGCTAGATTTGTAGCAAAGGGTTATACCCAGAGGGAAAGGGTTGACTATGAGAAAACTTTTTCCCCTATTTCTATACTTAAGTCTATAAGAATTCTCTTACCCATAGCCACATAGTATGACTATGAGATATGGCAAACGGATGTCAATACTACTTTTCTGAATGTCAATCTTGAAGAGAATATCTTTATGTCTCAACCTGAAGGGTCCATAGTCCAAGGTTCAGAGTAAAAAGTTTGCAAGTTGAACCGATCCATTTATAGGTTAAAACAGGCATTCAGATCTTGAAATATTAGATTTGATACAACAATCAAATCTTTTGGTTTTGATTAAAACATTGATGAACCTTGTATCTACAAGAAAATCATCAACGATAAAGTAGTTTTTCTAGTACTTTATGTGGACGATATCCTACTCATTAGGAACTGCTTGTACACGTGCGTCTACCACTTGGAGCATACCGACACTCTTATTCGATCGTAGCTACCCTGGGCTACAAAGTTGTCGTAGCGTAACACTATGCTCCACGCAACATTGCTACGCTCGGGCTCAATGTCGCAACGTTGTTGCCACCATAGCTATGTTGGCCTTTCTGTACCACATCTTAAAGCACAGCTTCGCATCGTTTTGCCTTACACTCTCACATAAAATGCAACTCTCTACTTCGATCTTCATTTACCTTGCTCTCCTTCTTTAGCAATACTTGCCAAAGACAAGGACACAAACTTACAAACTTGATAGTGGAATTTAAATGCCCAAAATAACATGCCCTTACAGCTTTAATCACTTTAAAGCAGTAAATCTAATTGCTAAAATTTGAAACATTCATTTTGCAAATCCCAACATTCACAATGCATAATTTACCTACCAATTTACTGATTTTCGTTTCAAATTTGAAAAACAAAGGTACGAATGACTCTAATACCAATTAAATGAATTAAATTCCTCGTGGAAGCGTGTGAACATATTGCAAAGGACATTCAATTTTGAAAACAACAAAATACAGAGAATAAACATACAATTTCATAGGATAAACATATTAAAACCTATAAGCATGCGTTTTCTATGGAGGGGAAGAGAAAAGGAAGTACTTATCCTTATAAAAATCTTTCTTCACGGTGTTTCATCCCTAATTCACGAGCAGCACGATCTAAATCTCCCTCGAACTCAACGTATTGCAAATTTTCCCTCAAGCACCACCAATCACGAACAATAGACACCACCAAAAGAACTTCCTTGTTATTACCGAAAATGAATAAAAAGATTGTGGGATCCTTGGTGATTTTGGGAAAGGGAATGGAATTTTAAAGATAAAACTTGAGAGAGAAATGAGGAGTTATGCAATTTTTAATTTCCATAACTCTTATAGAATTCCTCTAACTACAAACTTGTTAATGGAGAAAGATGAAGGAGAGAAGTTATAACTCCGTTCTCTCCAATGCATTATTATTAATTTAATATATATACATTAAATCCCATTTAACATATATAAATAAATTAATAATTAAATATCATATATTTAATTTCATTTGAATCATATTCAAATGACATCATCTCACATAACCTATAGTTTTAATATAAATCTTATTCATATTAATTTTAACTTATAGTATTTATATGAATAACATTCATATAATTAATATTTGAATCTTATTCAAATACATCACTCTGTTATATTATATAGTATTAATTATAAATCATATTTACAATTAACTATATATTATAATGTATCAATATACATTATATTAATTTGAATCTCATTCAAATATTTATCTCTCTTATACATAGTATTAATTATAAATCATACTCATGATTAATTATGTATTATAATATATTGATATACATTATACTTCATATTAATCATATTAATATAAAATTTCTTTTAAATAATTTGTACAATTCAAATTATTCCAAAACTATTTATTTCTTGTTTTATCCTTAATGAGCTAGCAAGGGATCTAATGGACCTACAGATTAGAGCTCCAATGATACGAGATTAATTAATTAAACTCTTTAATTAATAAATAAATATTCATTAACTATTGGTCACTCCACTAAATACCCACAGTTGCACTCTTCACACTGTAAATATATTTTTTGTCCACAGATATCATTGATCAAGTCAACCCTTCACGAATTACCGGTAACTGCAGTTGGGTCAAATTACAGTTTTACCCCTATAGTTATATCTAACTCTTTAAGTACTACTGATTTCTTTAATGAACAATTAGTTATAGTCTAACTATAAACTACCCCTCTCTGGCCAATGAGAGGGTGAGACGCCTCTTTGTTCAAGACCCGGAATCAAGCTTTAAGGGAGCAATTCATCGACTTACCCTAAAGATGGGAAAGGGTGAATTCCATCTTGTGTAGTTATATTAGCTCTCTACTCAGACAAATCCTAAAATGGTAGGCTTATTGAATCGACAAAACTAATCACTCTCACCCATACAGATCAAAGGATTTCTCTCATAAATAGGAGTTCATAACCCACCCGGATTAAAGTCGAGTCATCTATGGTCATCCTATTTAAATGTTAATCTCTTCAAGCAACGACATTATAAAAGACTAATCATTTCGCGGTATGGTCTTATACAAACTCTTTGTATAAGATACCCTCACTCATATGTCTCCACATGAAAGATTATGATCACATCGTTTATAATAATTTACAACTATTGTAACAATTACAAGGTGGATCATATCCGTAGTGTCTCTAGGATAAGGCACCCAACCTTATCTATATACTATAGACCATTTAAGTTATTACTTAAACATGTTCCACCTACATATCAATCACATACATGTTTAAATTACATATAACTTCGGATCTTAGTTCATTGGATTGTTACACAATTCTAAATGACAAATAAAATAACTCCTTATTTTATTAAATAAATGAATTTTGTTTATACATTACAAACCACGAGATCTAGGATACCCTCACCATAGATTTGTTGTTGGATTGCAGGAAATGCTATCACGCCATAGCAACAGGCCATTGCAAGATTGGAGGATTTCAGTGTTATGGTCGAGAAACTCTGAAGTTACGAACGGAACCCTAACCGAAATTGGGCTCAAATTGACCAAATCGAAAACAGGGGTACCAGAGCATAATATGCGCATGTAAATCAAACCTGAAGGAATAATCCAATGAAAAACTCCCCATCGATGATAGAACCTTGGACTCGAAATAAGGGCAAACCATCCTTTGGAGACAGATTTGTATTTCAGAATTGGTCGCAGTTAACCACCTAGAACCACTATGGAGGAAAATTTTTAATTAAATAATTCAATTTCTCGCTAATTTTTTTAGGAAAATTATTTCAAATGGTAAACCTGCTGAAAATATTTACAAAATATAGCAAAATTTTAAAACTACGAAACTTCTATCAGTATCTATCATTGATAGTTCTAAAATTTTGCTATGTTTTGTAAATATTTTGATTCATTTTTCTATATTTAAAAACATCCCATTTTTTTATATTATTAGTTCCAGATGTGGATAATAAGAATTTAAAAAGAAATAACAAAAATAATTACCTATCAAATGATTTGGATATATATTTTTTAAATTTAGAATTCAAAAATATTCATTTTTTACACTAATTGAAATATATACATTATCTTGACCATTAAATAATAAAACTTAAAGTTAAATATAATATTTATATAATAATAATACATAACATTAAATTATTATAATAAATATAAGAAAAGAAGCTAACATGACAGAGATGGGAACGAGAAACGCATTCTCTACCCATATTTAACTTTTGGGGGATTGTTTCCCTCACTTCTCTCCTTTACATGTGTTCAGATGACTCAAAAATTTCGATTTACTCAATCCAACCTTTACGGTTCAAGTTCGGGTTATTTTAGGTTAACTCATGAACCAATCCAAACTTAATATTAGTTTTAAAAAGTATGTTTCTTTTACTTATGATGCAATTATATATACATGTATTAATTTTAATTTTATGATGATTTTACAAATTTATTCTTCAACAATTTCTATAATTAATTTTTTTAATGCTTAAAAAAAATTCATAATCTAAATTGAAATTGAATTATAATCTTGAATCAGTATATTAAAATAATTAAATAAAATTTTTATGATTGAATTGGATTGGATTCATTATCTAATAAAAATTATTTGGGTGGAAGAAACTTCCAAATAGATGAATTTAAAAAATATTTCGACCCAATTAAACCCAACCCACGAACCACGATATTCTCCCTGTTCCCCCGCTAAACGGACAAAGGGAACCAAAAGACAAATATAACAATTGTTTTTTAGTTTTTCAATATACATTACTTGTCCAGAGCCAGGGGTTAAGAGGTAAATTGATAATTCGATATTTTAAAAGAAAATAAAAAAGAAAATCTCAACGACGTCGTTTAGGCTTGCCTCCTTCAAACTGCCTTCGGTTCCTTCCCGACTACAAGTCGTTTCCATTTCTTCACCGGCAATCGCATTGAGTAGCTCTACAATCTCTGCAATACATTCTCAACTGGTTAGCAATTTCGTAATCTTCTTAGTTTCTTGTAATTTGTAGACCTTGCATTTTGATTCGGTTTTGTTCTGTTACTCATGTAATAGTTTCGTTTTTTCGTCATAATTCAGCTTGCAATTGTTCTAAACTCGGACGTTTCCAATTTCTTGTACTTATACTCTAAGAATCTTGGCTGGAGCCTCACGGTCTTACTTTCTTTTGCGATTCAACGAATTTTCTTGTTGGTTTGGGTAATTATAAGCTTGTTGGGTTTCTTCAATTATTTGTGCTTGCAATTAATAATTTGTGTTGAGTGAATCTGTGAGTGAATATTATAGGCTAGGTGTATTTCGGGTAATGGTTTGAGTTTTTATTATTACTGTCTGATCAATAGATTAGTGTCCTTTGCTTAATATAGTCTTGATGTGATGGAAATTTTGTGCAT
Organism: Benincasa hispida; assembly: GCF_009727055.1. Classification (NCBI taxonomy): domain Eukaryota; kingdom Viridiplantae; phylum Streptophyta; class Magnoliopsida; order Cucurbitales; family Cucurbitaceae; genus Benincasa; species Benincasa hispida. The sequence continues at coordinate 3,183,069 of NC_052353.1, forward strand.
ATGGCCGTCAAGAAGTGAATTTTATCAGTGTTCTAGGTTTTGGTGTATCTCGGCTATAATATTCAATCCCAGGTGGAGATTGAAGTTTTTAAATCTTGGTCAAGAATGGATAGTCTTGATTTTATCCAAAGATTTTTAATAGTAATTCCTCTCTCTTTATTGTAGTCTACTGCTGGGACACCGTTGAACCTCTATCTCTATTTCTCTATTGTATCTAATTCTTTTGATACTCGGTTAGAATTCTCATAATTTTTGGGTTCATTCTTGTTATGAGTATATCTTTGTTGAATTTCAGGATTTTGTGCTTGCAAGAAAATAGCTTCGATCAATCTGGACATAACTGTATCTTGGCTGGTTAAAATATTGATCTTTGCCAAAACATTGAAGGGGGAAGGTATCATTAAAATGGCATAAGATTTTCTCACAGGTTGTACATCCATGGAGAGTTCATCTGTGTTGCTTGGATCCAAGGGCCTAATAAGGAAACATGAGTTTGTTAGAGTCATTATTCAATGCTTACATTCATTTGGTTACCAAAAATCTGCACTATGTTTGGAAGCGGAATCTGGTATTTCATACAAATCTAGTGATTTCAAGTTGTTGGAGTCTCAAATTTTCAGTGGTAATTGGTATGGTTGCATTGACACAATAAATGGCATCAAGGATTTAACTGATGATGTAAGAGTTTCCGCCCTGTTTCTTATACTAAAACATTGTTTGCTTGAGTACTCTAACTGTGGGGATGATGCATCAGCACTAACTATGTTGCGTAAAGAGGCTCCAATTTTCCATTTTAGTAGAGACAAAATCCACAAGCTTGCTTACAGCATATTTACTTCTAAGAACACGAATTTGGATTATTCAAATGACAATGTCATTCATGAACTAAGAAAAAAGTTGCTGCGAGATTTGGAAAAAACTCTTCCTCCACCAACTTGTTTGCCGGATAGAAGGTTAGAGCAACTGGTTGAAACCACTGTAATGGCGCAGATTGATTCATGTATGTACCATAATTTTTCGGGTGCAGTTTCAATCTATGAGGACCACTGCTGTGGCAGGGATCAAATACCAACAGAGACAATTCAGGTGCATTTTATTATGCTCATACTCCTTGTTTAAATTCTCGATTTCCATGCATCATTTTAGATGACTTTGGAAAAAATGATTTCATATGCTAAATATTTTGATGGAATATAAATATTTTCACAATTGGATCGAGTTTTTTCAAATTCATGTAAGTAGTGTATGAATATAATTTTTACAAGCAAATCCATCATAGAATAAATTTAGTAGTCATGGTCACATAGAGGCGTAGATTGCCTAATTGGACTACTAAATATCTAATTGTTTCTGAAGGATAATATATTATTGGATGAATCCAGTAGTCTAGTTTGGGATGTATAGGAACATTTGGTTTTCAGGATTAAAAGAAACTGCCTGACCGTTTGCCTTTGCTCATATAGTTTTTGAGTGAGTGATATTTGTGCTAGTTGGATTTTTTGGTAACTGTATGTCTCTTTGGAATTTTGCCCCTGTCTGTAATTTTTCTTCTAGCTCAGTATTCATTGCATGAATATGATTGAAATTTGAAATTGAACGATCCGTGATCTCAGCCTTTTGCACTCCATTATCAGTTTGTGGGCTAGAAGAAAGAAAAATGGAAAGAGGATGATACTCATTACCCACACAGGATTACTCAACATCTTGTTGGATGACTTAATTTTATTTTTTAAAAGAAATTTTCTCGCTATGCAGGTTTTGACCGAACATAAGAATGAAGTTTGGTTTGTTCAGTTTTCTAATAATGGAGAATACTTGGCCTCTGCATCCAGTGATTGCTCGGCTATTATATGGAAGGTACCCTTAAGATCATATCTTTAATTTAATAATATTAGAGTTGTCATTATTATTACTGTTTACTGAACAGAGACAAAGATTCGTTAGTAATTAAAAGGAGTCAAAAGGCACAACCTGAAGGGAGACAAGTCAAATCCCAGTCAGGGACCTTAACAAAACCTCCCCAATCAAGATTTAGTTGAAGTTATCTTTTGAATATTGCCTACCTTATCAACTTTGCATATAGAATTGGAAAAACAAATAGATTCTAGATCAGATTTGCCTATTCAGCCCTCAAACATTATCCATTTTCAATTTATGGTCATAGATTCTAGACATTGATTCACTTTGTCATAGTTTTTACAGGATTTGATACTCAAACATAGTTAGGTGACTTTGTGGTTAGGCAACAACATGCGGAAACTACTTTTCTTAACTAGTCAGAAGGCATACATGGTTAAGTTTTTGCCTTTTTGGTTCATGATTCATTGCAATCTGAAATAAAGCTTGGAGTTGCTGCTGAAAATATTTTTACCCAAAACATTGAACGTTATTTTCATTTTGGTTTGTCATCTAGGTTTAAGAATGGATGTCATCAGAGACCTTGTTATTGTTTGATTGCCTTATTTGTCAGTGGCATTTTTTTCGATTAAAATAATTTCTCATCATAACAGTAATAAACAGAAAAAGATCGTTACTCAAAACATTAGAAATGTGCAGCACATTTGTAATTGTTGCTTTCGTGTAGAGAATGTTTGGCCTACCAGTTGAGTTCATATACCTTCTCATGGATTGGGGTGGAGTGAGAAGGAAAAGATATATATGAAAGAAGTTGGAACATAAAATTTTGCCAATCCTAATAATTTTTTGGGTAAAATTGAACTTATAAATCAGTAAGAGCATATAATCTCTTGTTTACCAAGTCACAGCCCCACAGATAAATACATGTTTTACAAACCAAAATTAATATAACCCATTTTTATAGTCAATTCAAGCTTGAGCTAAATAAATTCAATCTCTCCAAACCTAAGCTTAATAGGTTTGGAGCCTTGAGATTGCTGTGTGATGGTCTTGATGAACATCTCAAAATTCTAGATCATATTGTCGTATTTATTCTTTTTCTTTTGCCATTATTATTTTTTAATACAACTACCTTGATTGGAATATACTCAAGAGTTTAGTTTTCTTAAATATTCTGTGTTAGGTGTTGGAAGATGGTAAACTGACGTTGAGACACATACTTAGGAGCCACCAAAGTCAAGTTTCCTTTGTAGCATGGAGTCCTGATGATTCAAAGTTGCTCACATGTGGACACGCCGAGGTCCTCAAGTTATGGGACGTTGAAACAGGTACCTGCAAGCACACATTTGAAGATCATGGCTTTATTGTCAGCTCGTGCGCATGGTTTCCCGACTCAAAGAGACTTGTTTGTGGCAGTGCTGACCCTGAGATGGGTATTCACTTGTGGGATTGTGATGGAAACGAGATAAAGGCCTGGAGAGGTACAAGGATGCCTAAGATATTGGATCTTGCAGTAACCCCCGATGGAGAAAATCTTATAAGCATTTTTTTGGATAAAGAAATCCGTATTCTTAATCTGGAGACGAATGCTGAAAGAGTCATACCGGAGGACCACTCTATCTCATCGTTATCAATCTCAGGAGATGGCAAGTTTTTCATTGTCAACCTCAACAACCAGGAGATACACATGTGGGATGTTGCAGGGGAGTGGCAGCAGCCGCTGAAGTACACCGGCCACCAACAGAATAAGTACGTAATTCGGTCCTGCTTCGGTGGGGTTAATAGTGCATTTATCGCCAGTGGCAGTGAAAATTCGGAGGTGAGAATCTGTTTTTATGTGTCGACTTTCCTCATGTTAAGATAATCTCACTTCTGAACTTCCATATCCCAGCAGTTATTCATTTAACCTCACAAGTTCTTATTGTGCAGGTCTACATCTGGAGCAGGCATAGCAGTAAGCCAATTGAGGTTTTATCTGGACATTCAGCAACTGTGAACTGCGTCAGCTGGAACCCGAAAAGGCCAAAAATGTTAGCATCAGTGAGCGACGATCAGACAATACGTATCTGGGGACCAGCATCATCTAAGAATGTCAAACCTGGACAAAGTTAATGAAACAAAACAACTTGGTAAAAAATTTACATAGCTTATTTTGCTTCTTGGATTGTATTACCACTTGTGATGCCTTCATATATTTGTATATTTTCGGTTGTCATCCTTTAAAATTTTGGCATTTTAAGCTTCTTGTAAAATCCATCTCGTGTTCTCTGTTAATGTCGATTCATTTTTGAGAAAGTTAGACTAGACGACTATAGAATTAAGGCATTCTTTATAAGCTTTCATAGGCTCGGCAAAAAGCTCTGTATTCTTTTGTAATCGCCGGAACAGATATCAATTTAGAGCTCTAGCAAATGAATGATTGTATTTCTCCTCTTGATGAGGCATTCATAGTTTTTTTAAACTTCCAAATAATAGTCTGGTGTCGATTTCAAAGCGAATAGCTAGGAAATAAAAGCATGATAACTAAAATAGAACAATTGAAATTGCAATGGCTTTGGCCCAAATGGTTAAATTGACTATAATACCATGTGGAAATGCTATATTTAATATCTAAATCTTTATTAGAGGAATAAAGAATATAATTAGATAGAGTTGTTGCCAGTCTTGATTAGACCTTGAATGCAAATGTTGATCCTAGAAATAGTGATGATATGATGAGTTGGATTCCTCTCTTTGAATAGCGCAGTAAGATTTTGTTATCATTTGGAATCTCTTGGTTGAAAAAGTTAGGTATGTGAATGAGGTTTGAGCCTATATTGTTTCTATTCGTGATTTTCTCTATCTCTCATGATTCAATTTTTCACACGATGATTCAAATATTTGACGATCTGGCTTTTAAGTTCTCCCGCGCTCGCTTGTTTTATTGTACTTAAAAGAACTTGGAAGAAAGAATCTATCGTGATTTAATATTATCAGTTTGAATAGAAGACCTCTTTAACTCTATCATTAATTTAGCTTTACTATTAAAATAAAGTTGATTTCGCTTAAGTAATGAATACACCTTCAATTATTGTTGAGTCATGTTCATACTGATGATATAACTTTTTTATGAGCATGTATGTTTAGTCCCTAAGTCGAGTACGAGTTTTTTATTTAATCCTTAAATTTAAAAAGTATCCCTACATTTTAGAAAATGGCTTTTAAAGAGTTAAAGGAATATCGACATTAGGATATGAGAAATTATGTCATTACTTATGCATTAACTCTATGGATTATTCGTTCTTTTTCAAGGATCTTTTAAACTCATTCTCTTAAACTACTAGACTAAACTAAAAGTCTTTTAAATGTTAGGACTAAATAAAAACTTGCTCAAAATCATATTAAAAAAACTTCATAACCATCTGTCCATCCAAAATATAAAACATAGATTTCTAGAAAATTAGTTCAATTTCCTTTTAATCATCGAAAATATAATCCACTCTAAGAAAAGAAAAACACAACTATTTATCATCCGTATGAAATCAAAAGCTACGATTACAACCCCATTACAAAGAAAGAAAAACAATTTAAACTAAACCCACATATACAACAAAGCTTAAGAAATCAAATAAACATGTACAGGAAAGACAAAGCAATAGTCGTTCATCATTATTTTCCCCTCAAAGCTTCTCTTCATCATTATTTTCCCCTCAAAGCTTCTCTTCATCATTATACACATAAGCCAAACCGCCGTGGCTCGTCAAATCCATTCCGGCCATCTCCTCCTCCGCCGTGATCCTCAGCAACTGAAACTTATGCAACAACCAAAAAACAACCCCCATTGTCAAACTAACCCAACCAATAATCGATAAAATTTGCACCAAATGAGCCGCTAACAACCTCCCGCCGCCTCCCATAAGCAGCCCGTACGGCCTCTCCGGCAACCCTGGATAAATCTCGTTAACATATGCTTGTTTTGCAAATAACCCTGTGAACAAAATCCCCCAAGCCCCACATCCGCCGTGCAATTGCGCCGCCTCTAATGGATCGTCGTACTTCAATTTCTCCGCTAATTTGTTGAATCCGATCAAAACCCAGGCTGAGAAAAACCCGCAAACAATCGCTGCCCATGGATCCACCACCGCGCAGCCCGAGGTTATGGCGGCGAATCCGCCTAATAAACCATTGCAAACGTCGGTGACATTCCAGTGACCGACGAGGAGGCGTTTGCCGAAGAGAGTGGTTAGTGCTGCCGTACAGCCGGCGAGGGTTGTGGTGACGGCGGTGCGGCCGATGGCACTCCATTGACCGTAATAAGGGGCTGCAGGGTGGCCGTAGGCTTTAAGGATGTTGAGGAATGAACCGGGGTTGAAGCCGTACCAGCCGAACCAGAGGAGGAAAGTGCCGAGAACTACCAGTGTGCCGCTGTGGCCACGGAGGGCGACGGAGCGGCCGGCGTGATCGAATCGGCCGATTCGAGGCCCTTCTATGAGGGCGCCCCATAAACCGGCGATGCCGCCGACCATGTGGACGACGCCGGAGCCGGCGAAGTCGATTACGCCGGAGCCAAATAAGAGGTTATCGGACCGAGCAGCACTTCCCCACCCATCGGACGACCAAAACCAATGAGAAACGATTGGATATACCAAACCTGCAAATTAAAAAAAGAAAAATAAAACGAAAAATGACAAATGACAAATTTCATTATTCCAACCATAAAAATTTAGTTTCATTGAATTTAATTTTAAACAATGTTGCATTTAGTAACTGATCAAAATAATGAAAATTAAAATAATAGATTCAATGAAATATGAAAATTGTATTTTTTGAATTTAAATAAACCCGCCAAACTTATATTCATTTTGGATAAAGTTTATAATATTGACCTTGAATTTTTCTACTCACAAACTGTCAATAAAAAAAGGGACAATAATTTACCATAGAACAATAATATGATCAATTAAACTCTTATTAATTTAGAGAAAATTATGCTCTTTATAAAATGAAAGATAGTTTTGAAATATAGAAAAATGAATTATTTATGTATATAGGCGGTCATATTTTATTATTATTTGTAAATATTTTTAAGTAGTTTTGTTCATTTAAAATAATTTAAATTTAAATTTAAAGTATTAGACTCTCAATGCACAAGAATTCTAGTTAAATAAAAAATCTAAAATTCTTTTTTTCTTTTTTAGGAAAAAAAACCCTTAAACTTCTTAATACACAAGATAACTGGTTAAATAAATATAAATTTTAATTTTTTAAAAAGTATATATATATAATTATAATTCTTAATGCACATAGATTTCAAATCTTTCATACCTCACTTCTAAACAAAACTATGTTCAAAATAATTCATAGGCACATGAAATTGATTTGTTTTTCTATTATTAGAAGAAAAAATCTACCAAATTCAAAGTTCACAAATTTCATACATAAAAAAATAATTACTTTTTCCTGAAAATTAAAAAAAAAAAAAAAAAAATCATGCAATGAATTCAATGAAAATGATTAAGAAACACTATCAAATTCAAAGTTCATAAATCATCATTTCCACATTTTCATAGTTTCAAGTAATACATTTCAAAAGAAAAATATATCTGAAAAATAAAAGGGAAAATCACAAAGATGAGAAATAATAAATTTGAAAGTAGATGGAAATCAAAATCATCAAAAAAAAAAAAAACTAACCAGTTAAAACAGAGGAATATATCAAATAGGCAACAAACTGAGTTCTTTCAGCAATGGATCCACTTGTAATTCCAGCAGCAGCAATTGCAAAAGCCCATTGAAACAGAAAGAAGCCATAATCAAATGAAGAAGAAGGGAACTGTGAAAGCCCAAAATAATGTTGTCCAATGAAGGAATTTGAAGGTGTTCCAAAGGCCAAAGCAAAGCCAAACACATAATAAAATATTCCACCAGTGGCTGCATCAAGCACATTTGTTAACATAATATTCATTGTATTTTTGGCTCTAACTGACCCAGCACAAAGCATTGCAAATCCAAGCTGCATTGCAAACACAAGGTATGCTGAAAACAAAAGGTATGTGTTGTCAACCGCGTAGCTTGTGTCCACAAATTTTGTCGAGACGGAGTCGAATCGGCTGCAGATGTACTCGGCGACGGCAGTGGCGTTGGCTGAGCCGCCGAGGAGGAGGTGGAGGTCGGCAGCGGAGCAGGCCATTTCTGCCATTGTTGGAAAAGGAGGAGGAGGAGGAGATGGCAAATTGAAAGGTGAAAATGAGAGGGGGTTTTATAAGTGGTTTGTAAGAAATTATTCTACCCAAAAAAAACCTTGGGTTTTGGCTGGCTAAATTAAAAATTGACAAGTGGAAAGAGATTTTGGTAATTTAGAAAAGTTAAATTATTATTCTTCTTGTTATACAACCAACAAAAATTGTATGGAAATAAGTGCAGCATAAGTTGTACTTAATCATTGTCATTCAACCGTTGGATTAACTGAAAGGTGTGAATTATGAGAAAACTGTTTTTGGAAGATATCTAATGGTTGATATGAAACGATCATGCACAATCGGATTGTAGTAGATTCATTGAATAATTTTGTGACTAGGTGTAGAATGAGTCTAAGTATAGAGATTCTTGTGGATTCAAGAGATGGAAGAGAGAAGTGCCAAATGTGGGAAGAGGATTTCAACAAGATCCTCAATAGTAGGGGAGGGGTTAACTGCAAAATAAACAGCTCTACCCTCAATTTTGAAGTTGACAACTCTAGAGGAATTTGGACAGAGATTTTTTCAAAATAAAATTATTCAATGAGACTGATACGATGTGGTTGGTTATTTTTATAGTTAATTTAATCATGGTACCTACGTCATATGTGTTAACCTACATATTGTTGAACTTAAACAAAATTGATAAAAATGACAAATATTTCTATATGATTGTGGAGGATCTTGAAGAAGATTGAGGATTTGGTATCTGATATGTTTTTTCTTTTCAAATTCACAAAATCAAATGAATTAAGCAAATAAATGTTGGCTAGATTTTGATTTTTTAAAATCATTTTAAATTTTGTGATTTTTGGACTCATTTTTCTCTCAATTTCTTAGAATGTTTTGATTAATTTAATTAGCCAAATTTCAAAAACAAAAATTTTTATAGTGTTTAAAACTTGATTTAGTTTTTAAAAATATTGGTAGAAAGTAAATGACAAAACAATAAATTTAGAGATGGAAAGCATATTTATAGTCTTGATTTTAAAAAATTTTAAACTAAAAATCAAACCGCCATAGTTATTCGAGATTAACATATTTGAAAATATTTGAATCTCTTGTTTTTAAACTTTTGCTTTAAAATCTCTAACCACACACTCTTAAAAGGTTTTTTTTTAAAAAAAAAAGAAAAAGAAAAAATATATACTTTTTTTAATTATTTTCAAATAAAGAAAAATGAGTCAAACTTATTTACAAATTTATCAAAAATTTACCATCTATCAATGTTAAAGAATTCAAACTGTAAAAGGAGGCATTATAATTAATGCTTTAACCAGAAATACGTGACAAATAAACATTTGAATATATTATACAATCAATTGAAGGAGCGCAATTGTGGCCAATTTCCCCACACCTAATTACTTTCTACTCTTTCCCCCAATTCATCTGAAAGAGTGAAAAATATCAATTGAATCAATTTTATCCATTTTGTATTAATTTTTAACAGAGGGTATAAATTGATTTGATAAAATTACAAGTTTCAAGGGGGGTAATCTATTTTCTTCCCATTGAAATATCAATATTAGTTGCCTGATTTTAATTTTGTGAAATTTTGTGAACTATGCAAAGATTTGACACTATTGTCCCTCTAATGAGGCCATTTTCTATTTTACATGTTCCATTTTCTATTTTACAGACTCTTAACAAATGAGAATAATGAGAATACATTTTGGGTTGCACTAGAACAAGTACTGTTAACCTATCCTAAGTCAATCATGAAAACAAAATTTGAAAAATCACAAAACTCTAATTGACAGAACCAACATACAGTATTGACCTAAGCAAAAAGTTGCTATGGAGCCAACATGGTACATATGCTACTTGATCCAATAAACTCATGAGAGAAGAGCCCATCTCCTAGCTTTGAAATCTTTGTAAAATTTTGAGTTTCTTGAAACAACATAAAAGACTGCATCCAAAAGAAACAAATAGAGAGAACATAAAGTCATTTTCATTAGTTTTGATGCAAAATAGTTATGATGTTAAAAAATGATAAAGGTAACATCAAACCTGGTATTCCTGGTATAATGTAGTTAGGCTCCTTCAGAACGTCGTGAAGTGTTCTCTTTTCATGAACTTTGATCCATTTAGAGTCTTTATCTGAAAAAATAGTGCCTAGAAATCAAATGACAGTCTAAAGAGTATAATCACCACACTCGCTTATTGACCTTGTTTTTCTAGTACAACAAGTGAGGATATAAGAATTTGGACTTTCAATCTCAAAAGAGTACATATCAATTACCATTGAGCTCTACTCTCCTTAGCTCAAATATTAACCTTTTAGTATGGACTAATGTTTATACGCACACAAAATATCACCTAATCTTAGCTTGAATGGAAAATGGAAGAAAATAAACAAATCTGCGGGTTAATACACACATATCTCGCCTCTCCAGTCATTTTCCTTGTTTATGCGGCAGTTGCATGGATTGAGTGCTGAGGATTAAATAGTGAAGATTAAGAAGAGTTTTCATACATAATCATACATCTAAGGTATATCATGTGTGATAGTATTCTCTAGGTAGGCTATCAACAAGGGAAACAATACCCCAATTGGAGAGGGTTTTTTTTTTTTTTTTTTTTTTTGATAAGAGAGTTCTTTTGTAATTCACCCATAGGTGTTTGGAGTTCTCCTGTATTTCATCAATCAGTGATATTATTTCTTCTCAAAAGAAAAAGGAACAAGAGAAACAATAGGACACTCAGAGGAAAACAGTGAACTGCCAATTCAAGGAAGATGGTTAGTTCGTAAACGCCTTTCGTTTCTGAAAATCAATCCTAAAATTTGGCCTAACCACTCTCCTATCCTATCCCTACAACTCAGCCAGCTGACTTGTTTTACTTCACAAATGCTAACACCTTATCGACTTTTTCGACAATTATTTGCTTGACTTGACTATCTTACCCCTCCACAAAGCTATCAGTATGGCAAGAAGAAAATGTTGTGCAAGTGTTCTTGCATAGATGGGATGCAATAGTAAAAGAACCTTGCATGAAAAAGCGCTTAAACAGACCATTCACAACCTTAAGACCTTTTTTTTTTTTTCTTGGCATATTACAGTTAAGATCAGCAGCGAGTTTAAGATTTTATACACCACTAAACCATTTCAACATCCAAATGTAATCGTATTAACACCCACATCCTTTGACTGAGTTTTTTTCATTCTAGGTTATAACATGCCTAATCCTAGATAGTGGTTTTCTTGCAAAGAAGGATTGACTATGGGGGGGCCAACTGCAAAAAGTTCCTGACAACACTGTGGAAGACTACACCATCTGTCACCCAACTTAATAAGGTATAGTTCAAATAACCAATAAGGGAACAATTGATAAGAACGGATAAAATTTTCAGCAAAAACAGAAATGAAAAAGCTTACTTGCAGAAGTGATACAATTTGAATCTTCAACTGCATCTTTCTTGTCATGTGCAATGCTTTCTGCATTAGACGCAATGGTTCCCTCTAGAAGATTTCGTAAAATTCTCTCTTTTGATAAACAAATTCCTGAACCAACCTGATACAACCAATATTTAAAGATCATTATTTTGGACAGAACTAATTGATTGAAAGAATTATAAGGCTTACACCAATGATTAAGATGCAAAACCTGCCCTCTATCACAAGTGTATAAACAAGGTAAACCCAACGCCAGTAATTAGAAACCTCACTCCATTGCTAGCTTGCAGTTCAGAAGAAAACAGACACAATTTATGTCCACACAGAAACTTGCAAACACGTGGTTTGATAAAATAAAAAACTCTCCATTTGATGAATTATCAAAAAGAGGGTATTTCTATGTAGCATAATTACATGTAATAGATACCTCATAATATAGTTCAACTGCTTCACGGGTATATTTGTTATCCGCATCCCATGGCAAAGGAGGACAACCTTCTGCAAACATGTTTGAAAGTTAAGGATTCTAGAAGCAGAAAGGCATACTTGATAATTGAGGGTTTTCCAATTTCACAAATAAAAAAATAAATAAAGAAAAGAAAAGAAAAGAAAAGAAAAAGAAAAAAAAAAGGATATCATATCCAGATGAGCTGAAAACATATCAGTCTCACAGAAATCCTCGATGAAGTCGCTGGACATAACTTCTGCATACAGTAGAAGAACTGGCCAATGGAGAATGTTATTTTTATCTAATACCGGCTTTCTTAATCCAGTTAGTTCTTGATACGTAGCGTTCCCAATCTTCAAACCTCTATGCATGATTGCAGAAAGAAGTTTCTGCATAACTTACAATAAAGCAAGAATTGAGCAGCTAAATGATAAAGCAAAAGTATGACCATCAATTGTAAATTATGATACCTCTGCCTCAGAAATAGCCTTTGTGACTAGAGCCTCACGTTGTTCCTTCTCCAATTTCAGTGAATCAATCTGCCTCTCGATCTTTTTGATTTCCACATTATTTGGGTCGCACTTTATTCCACTTACACAGTAGGACTTAGCTTCATCTAATAAATTCAGGGAAAGAGATGCTTTAGCAGCTCGATAAATTGCCTACACAACAATCACATCATTTCATTAAACTATATCATTTTAGTTTAAAACATAAGTCAAGCAAGAGGGAAAACATTATATTAGAGAAACTCATAACTCATTACAGAAGTTAAGATTATAACATTGATGGGGTCTTTTTCCCTAAATAGAGAATAAAGTTACAAGAATATAAGGAAACTCGTGTATTTGGAAGAAAAAAAAATTACCTTGATGTTTGTGGGACACAAATTGATTGCCTCCTCAGCATCATTAAGGGCTCGTCTATAGTTTCCAAGTAGTAAATTCACATGAGCTCTATTTGCAAAAAGAACAGAGTTCTCAGAGTTGCTTAGGGCTTTCTGATTAATTGCCTTAGTGTAGCAATCAATAGCATCAGCATAGTGCTTTCTACCCAACCTGACAAATTCATTCCCCTTTTCCTGCAAAGAGAAAACAATAGGAGACATAAAAGATAAAACTGGAGCTACCCACACGGAGAGTGAGATTGATAGGGTTCTTTCTAATTTGTTTATCAAATGATAGTCTACCCACATGAAGAGTGATATTGATAGAGTTCATTCAAACTTGTTTATCAAATGATACTGAGACATTCAACATTAAAAGGCATGTTTAAGAGTGATTTTAAAATAGTTAAAATCACTTTTGGCACGTTCAAAATCACTTCAAAACATGTTTTTAATCATTCATGATCAATTTTAATTGTATGAACATCGCATTTAAAGTTATAAAACTAAACATTAAACTGATTTTGAATGATTAAATACATGGTTCAAAGTGATTTTGACATGACAAAAGTGATTTAAACCATATCAAAAACCCTCCCAATCATGACCAAAGACTATGGTTTCGATTGCATACCAATTTCAAGTTTAAACAATAGAGTAGGGGATTCAGAGACTTAATTTCCCAATCATAGAGAGCAACCTTTACCAATTTTTCAACAACATACATAATTAAAGCCACCACTACCAGATTCTACCCTTACAATACCCATACTGAAGAATAAAACGGCACAAGACGACTGAACAAGATAAGGAGAAAAACAACAGAATAATAATAAATTATCACACCAAGCCTTCCAAGTGATCATCTTCTAAAGTACTATTGAACATTTGCATACCCATCTTTAGAACAAAACAGAGAGAAACAGAGAAAGAGATAAACACACAAAACGAATATCCTTGCCAAGAACTTTTACTCATGTCCAACTTCTTATAACAAAAATTATTCAGCCGTACTCGTACGAATTTAGAGCAGTTAGGCAAACCACATGAATTTAAGTATTTAAGAACCCACAGTTAACAAATCAAGCTACAGAACAATGGAGTCCTCCCCAACAGCCAAAACATCAATTTCCAATCATTTGAAGTCACCAGAAAGTACAATTGTTCATTTAGAACTCGCCAAAACATAAATATGATATAGAGAGAGACCTTGAACTCGAGGGCAGAACTCTCTTTAAGCGCAGCTATGGCATCAAGGTCAGCTTTCTCGTTCTCTGTTAAGGGATTCGAACCATCCTCCATCCATAGTGCCATAATTCGTTCAACTTTTATCAGGCAAAGGGAAGAGAAAGCGGAGAAGAAGCTCAACCCAACACAACTCAACTCAGCTTGAGCCTAGCGAGAGGGAGAAGGAAAAGATGAAAGGCAGAATGTTGAGAATTAACGGCAGGCAGATTTTCCATAGAAATATTGAGATTTTAATTCTAATATCTATATATCTATCAATATCTAAAAGGTACATCAAGGGAGAATCAGTGTAGACGGATTGAGAGAATACCAGTAACGACAAGGGAGTAGACAATCAATGCAAAACTGCGAGGAGGGAGGCTGCGGCAGCACGAACTGAAGGCAGGCTACGGCGGCGATAGCAGTGGAAGGGCGAGAGAAGGCGGCCGCCGCGGCGGCGAGCAACGGGAACGCGGAGGAGGAGAGGGCGTGAAGAATAGAAGAAGAAAATGGGCTGATTTTCTTTTTTAGAAAAAGAAAAAAATAATAATTATTAAACTTATGAAGTGATAGTTTATTAGTCCATAAACTTGGGATAATGGTAAGAAATTATTCAAAAAGTTTTTTTCTTTGTGTTTAGCTAATTGTTTTAATGGATTATCCTAATACTTTTTCTGTCAGAATCGATATCGAGACCAAAACAAAAATTTATTACTTTATATTATGACACATTTAATGACGACTTGAGAGGAAGAAAAAAAAAAGGCCTAAATTTTCCATTATGGTGATCTATCTGATGCATAATCACATACTTTCTTCTTCGAACATTAGTCCGTTTATTTTTAGGAAAAATATCAATTCATTATTGAATTAATTTAAACATTGTACTAGTAATAGCGTCGATGTAAACGCTTAACTTTAGTAAATGTATCAATTAATAACCTTCTTCAAACTTAGTTCGAAAAATATGTGTAGAATATATAATAATTTCCATTAAACTTATAAATTGTTATAAGTGAATCAATGTATGTCCTTAATTAAGATTACATTTAAAAATCATTCATGCATTCAATAATTACACGTCTGTAGACTTATTCAAATGTCAGATTAATAAAAGGACAATTAGTTGAGAGTGTAAACTAATTTGTTTATAAAAATTTAGAGAATTTATTGATAAAATTATGAATCTCACACAATGTTCATCCATACAAAACATAATAAAATATGTAAATTGATATACTTACAAAAATTTATGATTTAAATTGATACAATTACTCATTTAGAATTTAAATTTATATAACTTCCAATTGGAGATATAAATTGATAATGGCACTACCACCAAATGTAACTATTTCTCCCAAACTCAATTAATATTGAGATAGAATTTCTGGTAAAAACATATATGAAAATATTAAAATCAAACAAAATCAAAGAGATCATCACGTGTGACCCTGAGTGGCTTTAAGTAGAACACTTTAAAAAAATAATAAAATAAAGAAATAAAATAAAATAAAATCTTGTAGTTAGCCCAGAAAGGAGAGGGGAGAAAAAAGGGAGGAAATAAAAAAAGTCCATTTCAAAACTAATGAACTATATCAGCAGCTCAGCTCTCAGAAGAATAAGCAACTCCAATTCCAAGTTACCAACAGTAAAATAAGCTACAAGGGTATTGCACAAATAATGTACACAAGGGGATAATCTTTCTGCAGCTCATATCTTACAAAAAAAGAATGATACAAGGTTAATACAGGCTACAGCTATCTCTTTTCAGACCTAAATTCTTACTGGTTGTCAAGTAGGGCTGCTATATCAAATCGGACTCGAGACTGGCAAAACTGCCACCACTCCGGCATGGCCGAAGGATCTGCAGCTTGGTCAACCATCTCCAATTTTTCATATCAACGACAATGGCTAGGCAAAGCCAAACAGCACAACTATAGAATATGATCATTTATCTTCCTCCTCAGAATCAGACTTCGCAAAGACAGGTTCTGGCTGAGTATGCGAATATGCCGGTGCAATGTACTTTGGATCTTTTGCTGCAACATCAGCATACTTCAGAATAGCTTCTCTTGGATCTTCTTCCATCCATGTCTCCTTAATCAAACCTCCTTGCTGTAATGATGCAAAACAATCAATTCATTCCCAGTACCAACAACAAACAGAAAATAAAAAGTTGGTTTTGCGTTTTGAGCGAAAATGGACAACGGTTACCTTCATGAGATACTGGGTTAATAAGCTTCCTTGACTTGTACCAACCCTTCCACCGAAGCCTGGTCCGTTAATTGGGAGTTCAGGTTTGTGAGACTTGAGTGGGTCCTTGAGTATCTTCTCTCGCTGGCGCTTTCGGCTTGGTGCATCTCTAAATAATGGTAGAGCATGTGGGTTGTGAATAACAGGTTTGGCCTCAAAATCATCAACAGATTTTTTCCTTGGTGCACGTGCAACACACACTAGAGCTCCTCTCTCACTTAGTGTTGGATCATACAGTACGTGAGTTCCTCCCTGGCTTTTATCTCCGGAAGTAGCAAATATCTTTACGAGGGAAGAAACGTAGAATTCTATAAGCTACCAGCATTGTTTCAATTTGCAGAGTATGGAAAACTTCAAAATAAATAATACATCCACCAAGTAAAAATGAAAGAATACAAGGACATAAAAACACCAAGCCCCCAAAAATCCCTCTAAAGAAAGGAGACCAACCAAGTAATACATTGCCTAGGAATAATTACAAAAACAAAATCAATCATATTTCGTATATCAGAAAAATGAATGATCCCTCAGATAAATAAGAATCGACCCTTCTTTTTGAAAGGCGGATGGAGGAGCACCCCGATTGCACTGCCCGCGGTGTAAAACCAAACTCCTGGAAGAAGCAATTCCACACAGACTTCACAAGCTCATAATACGAGCTCCTATTGACTCTAACCCAGCATGGTAACACCAAAAATACTCGGTGCAAGAGTTAAATATTTACATGTACACCCGTCCATGCATGGAAAAATGTTTTGGGCTATATTGGGGATGCTAACATGGAAGTTAACCACGGAAAGAGTGTTGATGTTCAGCACAGGTTGGGGTTAGATGCATCACAAATCAATGCAATTTCACAATGTACAAATTACAAGTAAGCTTCAGTGACATCATATATAGTGTGCTGAAATGAAAGGTCACAGAAGGTCAATGACATGTCTACATCTTCCAGATCATAAAGAATAAGCTCTTTCATGCGTTTTGCATCATGTTATACGGGAAAAAATTAACAATTGTACCTGATTTAGCTTCGGGTGCCAAGCACACTGCACAACACTACAAGTAGGGGATATTCCTACCCTAGAAACAAGTTCCAGCTTTGTTCTGTCATAGAAGCAGAGCAGACCTCCCGTTTGGCTCTCCTTTTCGACAGATGTTCCAGTCAGAAAGAGTTGCTCATCAGGACTAAATGCAATATTTGTTTGGGCGTAATTATTCGGGAGATCATCGAACACCTTGAGGGGTTTTTTCATCTGGCGCAGATCCCAAACCTGAGAAACAGAATATAGTTACAACTAACGAGAAGAAAGGAAAGAAGGTGAACAAACAACGAGAAACAAGTGAAAGTAAATTCTCTAAGCACGTTGAAAACATACCTTAAGGGAACCATCAAAGCTTCTTGACAGTAAAATTTTCCCATCGCTTGAAAACTTAAGAGCAGTGATATCATCTGAATGACTATTTTCAACGTGTATGTCAGGTCTGCTTCCCCATCCAGGCTTAAGGTTCCATATCTGCAGAAACATGGAGCAAGGATGATAATGCATGATGGCAAGACGTGTTTAAGTAGAACTGAACTAAACTAATGAGAATGCAAAGAAGATGCATCTGCGGGAAGCAAGAACTAAAAGATAGTTCCAAGCATTGAAGTTAACTGCCAAGAGATATGAGTCAGAATGACAATCAACGATACCTGAATAGAACCATCACCTATCCCACCTACAATGCTTTTTCCTTCACGATCCCAAGCACATGTTGTCACAGGAATTCTTCCCGGCCTAGCCAACTTTGGTTTGATAACCTACACATTGAATTACCGGCAGGATTTAATGGAAGCCTTGATCCAATATGCGCCTTCAGCAGCATACATTACGGTTTACAATTTCAATTTTTAATGGAAAATTGTGACATGTTGGCTAAAAAAGAGGAACAACTAAATAAAAGCATTCAACAGAAAAAAAGAAGGAAGATCTAAAAGGAAAAATATCTAATTCATTCCAGTTTCCCATAAATCTCGCTTTAGAGTTTTACATTACACATATTACAGATGCAAACATTTCTTTTCCAGAACCTCCTAGTCCTACAAGCCTGTGTAACAAAATAACAAATAATGGAACAATGGAAAAACTTGCTGTAGAACAATTATAGGATTACTGGTACACATTGAAAAAATATTATGTTATTTAAATGCAACAAATTTATAGAAAAATGAAAACCTGCTTTTGACTCTTGAAGTCATTTACATCCCATATTCGCAGAGATCCATCTTCCGATGATGTCAAAATTGTCTCTTTAGTTTTAGGGTGCCACTCTCCACAAGTCAGTCCAGATATGTGCCCTTTAGTGTTCTTCAGATCACGTATATACATATCTCCCTTCATAAACTCCCCTAAAGTAAGTCCATCACGATCATAAATCTGAAATGCCAATAAGATAAACATTAATTAAATACTAAATGTTTCCATAAGCTAAAGGCTCATACAACAATTGAAAATCTTCATTCACACCTTGGCTTGAGCTGAGCCCGTCACACACATAAAGCGGTCAGCTGTTGGACTCCAACTAAGATTACGAATTTGATGACCTTCAAATGGTTCCAACTGTCTGAAGGATTGCAAACGAGAATTCATCCCTTGGAAGTCATACATTCGTACGGTATAGTCATAACTACCAGAAAGAACTCTAGACCCAGTGTGGTCAACAGCAAGAGCAGACACTACCTGTCAGAAATCATTCAAAATTAATATGCAAGTTCATGACATCTCAGTCACTACCATAAAGCCAAGCCTCATGTTAAAAAGTAAACATGTACCAAAATCTAGTGACTATAAGTTATTAACACTAAATGTCGACTTCTACTCCTGCCTTTTGGGTGTACTTCTCTTTGGGTTTCAGCCCTTAGAATATATATTTTAGCTCCATATCAAATATATGGTTTGAGAATAAGGAAGCACGAGGCCCTAGAACCTCGATATTAGAAAACAATCATCTTTTAGATTGGATGTTACGATCGTTCCAAAACAAATAACTAACTATCAACACTTCTAGATCAAATATAGTATTGCCAGTTTGCCACTTATTTCTCCCAGAATCTTTTGCACCATCACCGTATTAAAACAATAGGTGATACTAAAAACAATATCCTAAAACTCCTAAGCTTCTGAACATAGTGCAAGTCCTTGAGTAATTATTCTTGAGACTTGCACTCTCCTGGGTGAGCAATAACAATGAAAATCCTTCCTAAAACTATATAAACCAAATGAGTTAAATGGCCAACAATATCTAGTCACCGTTCTCTATACTCCATACTTCTTGTTTGCATGTTCAAGAGAGGCTAGCGGTTAGCCTAAATCGGATTGATATGGAATGGGAAAAGAAAATAATCATTGATTTGCGCTTATACTTTCACCATAAACATCGCAAAATTGCTCATTAAATCCATGCAAAAATCAAGCAGAGTCGGTGAACGTGAACAATGTTTAAAGATAAAAAATATTTAAGCGAAACCCAACTTCAGCAGCTTGACTAATTCAAGCTACGTTGATGTCCACTGCTTGAAAGTGCCAAGCCTGAACACGTTAAGGAGCCAAAACTAGAGGCACCAACTAGAAAAGCCAATAAGTTCATTCTTTCCTGATTTGGGGCAATGAACGAAATAACAAGAAGCTGAATAGAGTGAACAGTAGAACAGTTCAAACCTTAGTATGGCCCTTGAGCACGATCTCGTTGCTCTGCGGAATTCGATACCGATTCTCCTCATATTCTTCCTCCTCCACATCCGAATCCTCCAAATTCGAGCTCGGTGGCGGAGGTGGTGGTCCAATCATTTCACCATCGTCATCCTCATCATCATCTGAACCCTCGCCAGGCGGCGGCGGTCGCGGAGGCCCAATAATTACATCATCATCATCTTCATTCAATTTCGACTCAATGGGCGGGCGAGGCGGACCAATCTTCGAACCATCATCAGCATCACTGTCACGAATGATCCCACTAGGCCCAGAATCGCTCATAACAGGTGGGTTGGGGGTTTTAAAAGTACGAAGTGAATTGAGCCAAGCTTTGGACGAGGAAGAGATAGAAGGGAGGGCATTATCATTCTGCGAAGAAGAAGATTTTTCTGAAATACTGACTGAAGTGTCACGACGAGTGGTTTTATGGATGGCTTCAAGAGGGGTCTGCGCTTTGGATTGCTTCCCGAATGTGAGAGGGAATTGAGCTCTGATGCCATCGTATATCTCCGCTTCGTCCTCCATATTCTTACGAAGAAACTTGCTTTCGTTCAACCTAAAGACGATATCAGTTCGAAAGCGAAATCGTCTATCTATCTTCCGTTGTCCGCCATTAACGAAAGCTAGAAGAAATTTGCACTGCTCTGCAGTCTGCCCTCGAGGAGGAAGGAAGAACGGTGAACACGACCGGCGATGGAGTCGGTTAGTTTGTTTTCGGCCTCTCTTCTCGGGCTCGGCCTTATGGGCCAGTATGTATAGTACAACAGTAACCGGAGGAATTTTTTTTTCTAGTGTCAAATGTCTATATTAGCCCTCTGAAAATCCATATTATTTCGTATAATATCTCACGAAATAACATTAAATATAAAAAAACGTTAAAAGTATAATATGAGATCAAACAACCTAAATATTAATAAGTAATGTATTAACCCCGTCAAAATGAGCATAACTGACATATGATTGCCTTAGTAAATTTGTAATTCAAATTTTCATATCTTCAATACATAATTTTTAGTCCATTCAAGGTACTTATATTTGAAGTTCAAAATTTTCTTTTAATTGTATTAGATTGCTGTAACTTTTAAATTGATACTATTCGTAATTAGAAATTTGGATTTTTCTCCAATGTAATTATATTATTTCTAAGGCAAAAGTTTAATGGTGATTGGATTATGCCCTATATTGGGTCAATCAAGACTTTCACAACCATTTTCAAGGCTTGTTGTGTAACGACCCTACTTTCCTACTTATTTCTAGGACGCTACTTCATGCATGCATAGGCTTAACCGTACATTCCTTTTTCCTAAACAAAAAAAATAAATAAAATAGCCGAAATTTTATTTAATTGTGCTCAAATGAGCAAAGGTATGAAAACATAAATAAATAAAATAAAATAAAATAAAAATTTACCGTTCGGGGTACCCCTAAACCCAATTTTAAAATGGAAAAATAATTAAATAGTCAAATAATAAAATTAATGAATATTGCATGAGAGTTTAAAACGCCTAACTCCTAAACCAGACTCCAAAACATGACACTGAATGCGGAAGCAGTAAGTCGTCCTAGTGGCCAGGTCACGGATCTCTCTTATCATGCGTCGGTCTATCATTACCCTTACCTGAAAAATAGGAAAAGAAAAGAGTGAATATAAAAGTATACTCAGTAAGCGGCCCACTACTGGACCCACTCAGTGATCTGTTAGTCTTTCCATTGAACCAAACTGCACAAGGGCATCATAGGCATAATGGATGAACCCGAAGGCACGCTTTCATAAGTAGTGACACCAAAGGTCATAAACATAAACATAAGTGGTGATCCCAAAAAGGACACCAAGGCTCACAATATGCGATGTGCATAACCCAATGGCAACACTAACAGTCACTACAATCTCAATGGACATAAGTATGCAATCAAGGTCATGAATCAGCATCAAACTTTATCACAATTACCCATACATCAAACTTTAGCACAGTTACCCATAGATCAAACTTTAGCACATTTTACTCATATATACAGTGACACAAGAATTTTCCTTCTGACCAACAAGCTTATCAAGATCTTAGGGCAATACCGGCAGTAAACCACTTACCTCGAAATTATGTCGAACCGTTAGCAACCAAACTCCAATTATCAACCAAATCCCTCTTTGACTCGAGTCAGACGCTCGAATTACCCTAGAATAAACCAATTTAATGTTAAACCTTATAAACACAACCTATTCCCCCAAATTGCACCAAAAAAAACTTCAAACCACTCACCCAAAAGAATGTCGACGTAACCAGAACTACACTGAGCTTCAATGACGGAATCCAAAACAGTCCTAAGCCAAGCTGAAATGTTTCAAAACTAAATTCTAAAATCCAATAAACACTAACATTCACCAAACCAATTGGGGAAACGAGATTTGAATCAGAACAATCAATATAGCTTACCAAAAGGCACCCAAGCGAACCTTGATGCTGTTGGACAGTACCGACAAAATGTCTTAAAATTCTGAATTGAACAACAACGCACCCTGAATTAACTTAAATCAGACCAAAATCGGTAGCCATTCAGAGCCCATTAACTAAAAACCAAAAACTTAAATCTCACCAAAACCACGTTCTTGGCAGAACCGAAACGGTCGGCGACTGGCGAACGCAGAACGGAAACAGAAGAAAAACAATTGAAGAAGTGACGACGCGGTTGGAAGCGAACGAAACTTCGCCCAGCTAAAACAACCAGAACCTTGTACGGCTAGAGACCCATGATCGAGCGCCGAACGACGAGCGAGACGCGCTGGGCTGAGGCGCAAGGAGGCGGCGGCGGAGTAGCTGTGTGAAGAGGGCTTCGTGCGACTAGAATGAGGAAGAAGAATAACGGGAAAAAAAAACTCTTGCACGCAAATCGAAGTTCCTTAAACCCTCATTTATAACCCCACTTCCCATTCTATTTTCCTTAATTTAACTATTAACTCTCTTTTTTTAAAAACATATATATGCATAAATCTTTGGGGCGTCACACTCTTCCCCCCTTAATAAACTTTTGTCCTCAAAAGTTCTAATCCTGGAAGAGCTCTGGATGCAGTGCTCTCATCTCGTCCTCTCGCTCCCATGTTGCTTCCTCAAACTGATGGTTATGCCACAGAACCTTCACCAGTGGCACCTCCTTGCTGCGCAAAACTTTCACCTCTCTGGCCACAATTTGCGCAAGCTTCTCCTCATAACTCAATTTTTCATTCAACTGCAAGGGCTTAAAGTCCACCACATGAGACGGGTCCGTTAAATACTTCCTCAGCATGGAGACATGAAAGACATTATGGACCATGAAGAGAGACGGTGGCAAGGCCAAACGGTAAGCCACAGAGCCGACTCCGAACTTTGGATCATGTTTGGAGAAGTACGATAGTTTTCTCTGTCTTATGAAGGAACCATGTCGAAGGAACTCGGCAAAATGACCATGCTTCAAGATCTCAAAGGGCCCTACAAAACGCAGACTTAACTTACCCTTCTTCCCGAATCTCAGGACACCCTTCATTGGCGCCACTTTCAGGACCACTTTGTCACCTGCCTCGAACTTCATATCTTTACGCCTGACATCCGCGTAACTTTTCTGTCTACTTTACTCTGCTAGCATTCTAGCCCTAATCTTCTGCATGGCTTCATTCGTCAACTCCACTAACTCAGTTCCCACCAGTTTCCTCTTCCCAATCTCACCCCAGTAAACATGAGACCTGTAACCTCTGTCGTAAAGAGTTTCAAACGGCGACATGCCAATGGTAGCCTGATAGCTATTATTATAAGAAAACTCTGCCAAATGCAAGTGGGAGTCCCAAGCCCCTGAGAATTCCAACGCACAAGCTCGCAACATGTCCTCCAACGTCTGATTTAAACGTCATGTTTGCCCATCAGTTTGGAGGTGAAAAGTTGTACTGAAGTTCAACCACGGCCCTAACGTTACCTGAAGGCTCTTCCAAAAACTGGAGGTGAAACGAGTGTCCCTGTCAGACACAATTGATATTGGCACACTATGTAATCTTACTATCTCCTTCATATATAGCTGAGCCCATTTACTCACCGTGTACATGGGCTTTTTTGGAATAAATGTGCCACCTTGGTGAGTCTGTCTATCACAACCTAAATCACCGAGAAACCCTTTACTGTCCTAGACAAACCCATAATAAAATCCATAGCCACGCTCTCTCATTTCCATTCTGGCACATCCAATGGTTGTAGCAAGCCTGCTATCTTTTGCCTCGGGGCCTTCACCTGCTGACAAACTAAACATCTGTTGACATAGTCAGCTATCTTCCTTTTCATATTGGGCCATCAGTAATACCGCTTCACATCTTGGTACATTTTGTTACTACCTGGGTGCATCGAGAATGGAGAGTTATGAGCTCCTACTAACAGTTCCCCTTTCAGGCCATCATCTGCTGGGACGCACAACCGTCTCTGATACAAAAGATCCTTGTCCACCGACACAGAAAATTCACTTACCTGGCCCGACCCTACCTGATAACATTTCTGAACCAGGTCGGGATCACCCTACTGTGCAACAATAATCCTCTGCCTCAAGGTTGGTTGCACTGTCAACTGAGCTAGCTGTGAAGTGACTTCCTCTACTGCCACTGCGATCTCTGCTCGCTCTAGATCCTTACACAACTGAACCTGCTTAGTGATCAAGGCGGGCAAACGAGTGACCTTTCAACTAAGGGCATCGGTTACCACATTCGCCTTACCTGGGTGGTAGAGGATCTCGCAGTCGTAATCCTTTACTAACTCAAGCCACCTGCGCTGCCTCATGTTTAACTCTTTATGGATGAAGAAGTATTTCAGACTTTTGTGGTCGGTGAAAACTTGGATCTTTTCCCCATACAGGTAGTGCCTCCAAATCTTCAAGGCAAACACCACCGCTACCAATTCCAAGTCGTGAGTCGGGTAGTTTCGCTCATGGTTTTTCAACTGACAGGAGGCATAGGCGACCACCCTACCATGTTGCATAAGCACACAACCCAAACCCTTCTTAAAAGCATCACTGTAGATCACAAAATTCCCGGAGTCGTCTGGTACGGTGTGAACCGGTACTGAAACCAACTTCTGCTTGATGTCTTGAAAACTGTCCTCACAAGCTTTGCTCCAAACAAAGGAAGCTCCCTTCCTAGTTAGTTGAGTCAACGGCGCGACCATGCTAGAGAAATTCTCTACAAACCTATGATAGTACCCAACCAATCCCAGGAAGCTGCACACCTCACTGACCATTGTAGGGCGAGGCCAATTGGTAATGGCCTCAATCTTAGCTGGATCGACTGAAACCCCGTCCTTCGACACCGCGTGCCCAAGGAAGGACACCTTCCGTAGCCAGAACTCACACTTAGAAAACTTTGCATACAGTTTGTTTTCCCTCAGCGTTCCTAGGACCTTCCGAAGATGTTCCTCGTGTTCTGCCTCTGTCTTGGAGTAGATCAAGATGTCATCAATGAAAATAATTACAAAGATGTCCAGAAAGTCCATAAACACCGAGTTCATCAAATCCATGAATACTGCTGGAGCATTGGTCAGACCAAAAGACATTACAATGAACTCGTAATGCCCGTATCTGGATCAGAACGCAGTCTTCGAAATATCACTGTTTCTGTTCCTCAACTGATGGTAACCTAATCGTAGGTCAATCTTGAAAAATACAGTAGCACCCTGTAACTGGTCAAACAAGTCATCGATTCTAGGAAGTGGGTACTTGTTCTTGATGGTTACCTTATTCAACTCCCTGTAGTCTATGTATAAATGTAATGACCCATCTTTTTTCTTCACAAACAATACTAGTGTACCCCACGGAGAAACACTGGGTCGTATGAACCCTTTATCAAGTAGTTCCTACAATTGAACCTTCGGTTCTTTCAATTCTGCCGGAGCTATTCTGTACGGCGCTTTGGATATAGGAATAGTGTCTTGCTCCAATTCGATCGTAAAATCAATCTCCCTTGGTGAAGGAAATTCTAGAAGTTCTTCCAGAAATACATCAGGATAATCTCTCGCAATTGGTGCAGAGGTTAATGCAACCTCGGTTTCTCTTGTGTCAACTACGCTAGCCAAGATACTCCATACACCTTGGTTAATCAACCTCTTGGCCTTCACCGTTGAAATCACCTTGGTTAAAATTGGCTTCCCAAGGGGGGTTAAAAATCACTTCCTTATGAGAACAGTCTATGCTAGCATGGTTGGCAACCAACCAATCCATGTCCAGAATTACGTCGAAATCACGCATGTCTAACACTATCAGAGTCACCTCAAGGGTGCGGTTTGCTATTTCCAACTAACACGATTTTATCTTTTCACTTGCTATCATAATCTCTCCTGACGGGACACTGATAAAAGATAACCCAAGGGTTCCAAAACTAATATAGCATGCTTTACGAGCAACAAAGAAATGAAAGAGTGAGACGAGCCAGAGTCAAACAATGCCAAGGCATAGTGCTGTCTCTTATACACATCTAGATGTGTATAAGAGACAGGTCTATGCTAGCATGGTTGGCAGCCAACCAATCCATGCCCAGAATTACGTCGAAATCACGCATGTCTAACACTATCAGAGTCACCTCAAGGGTGCGGTTTGCTATTTCCAACTAACACGATTTTATCTTTTCACTTGCTATCATAATCTCTCCTGACGGGACACTGATAAAAGATAACCCAAGGGTTCCAAAACTAATATAGCATGCTTTACGAGCAACAAAGAAATGAAAGAGTGAGACGAGCCAGAGTCAAACAATGCCAAGGCATAGTGCCCCAAGATTGGGAATGTACCTGTCACCACTGTTCCCGAGTGTTCAGCTTCCCGACGACTGGTGGCATAGACCTAACCCTGCTACTGCTGTCGGTTTGAACTACCCTTGTAACAACTCGAGTTTAGGAGGGTACATGAATGAACTAATATCACATCCGAATGAGAAGAATCTTGAGGATATGAAAGCATGGTTAAGAAAGGCTTAAAAGAATTGAAAGTTACTACCTATACCAACAAGGTGCACTTTCCTTTTTGGTGGCTCAATCATAAGAACTCTAAAGTTAAGTGTGCTTAGCTTGGGTCAATCCTACGTTGGGTGATCTCTTGGAAATTTTTCTAGGATACATATGAGTGAAGACAAAGCATGCTAAAAGGACTCATGTTGCTTTGTGGGGACAACTTTCACTTCTAGAAGTATTCAAGGCAAGTGAGGATGGCGTAGCCAATTCGCAGGGGACGCAAGGGAGGACCCATGTTGGTTTGTGGGGACAACTTTCACTTCTAAAAGAATTCAAGGCAAGTGAAGATGACGTAGCCAGGTCGTAAGGGACGCAGAGGAACGTCGGGGACTTGACAGTTAATTGTTTGTTAAGTTTTTGTGTCTCTGCGAGTAAACTTTTTATCTTGGGAGTATTACAGCTTGTGCAACTAGGTTGTAAACAATATTGAAGTGTAAGCGACGCACTGAAAGCCAGTATTGACCTCAAGGTAGAAGGGAAATCAGCCGTATGCGCCCAACAATTGCCGGAAGTTCTAATGGTCAAGGCAACTTGACCCAAGCAGTTAAGAACAATCTTCTGCATGGAAGACTCCTTGCAGTGACAACACTCCTATTTTTCCAAGGAAGTCTTATACTATATCTTTAACTTGCTTTCTTAGTATAGGTTATTTTTATTTTCATTGTTATTTTGGATATATGGTTGTTTCCTTGGATGTGGTACGTTTGTTCTTGTAGGTGTAACAATAAGTCTCCTCGGTTCGTAGTTCAATGGAAGAATTCCTTTCACCCTTCAACACATGGCTTTAATCGCATGAATTCCAACGCATGATCGCATGTGTTGTTCCGCCTAAGGTCTTTTCTTATTATCTTGTATGCCTTAGCCTTTTGAAATTCTTTCTTTCCCAATTACGTTGTTTTGCGATGTTTCTATGATGGTACGTACAATTCCCCGCATTTTCTAACTAATCAACGCAAGGCCTTTTTTAATTTTATTAGCTTCTTAAAATTTTGAAAGTCTTAAGTATTATTTTGTGCAAACCTTTGCTCAAACATTTATTACCGCATTCTTGTAATTTTGTTTTTAGCTTTGCGGAGAGAACGCTGCCAACCTCTAAGTTTGGGGGTGGCAGCGGTCTCGAGAATTGCGTTTATAATATTGCGATCATTTGAAAGAAAAAAAAGTGAAGCGAGTTTTTGAGAATAATAACTTCATTGTCAACGCAATGGGGAACACCATATTGATAAGAGTTAAGCTGTGAGAGGCACTTGTTCAAAGTTGGATGTCCGCATGACACACGTGGGGGCAAGCCAAAACGAAGGCAAGTCACCAGGATCAGCGTATAAGCACAACTCCTCTGTCTGGCGCAAGCTAAATCAAACGAGACAAAAGTTGAGTTGAATATGGAATGCAACCGAAGTTGGATGCCGCATGACACACGTGGGGGTAAGCCAAAACGAAAGGGCGTAACAAGGTTCCACGCTGCATTTGAATAAGTTCAGTAAATTTTTGAACTGTTTTGAACGAAACGCATTCTCAAAAGCTAAACAAAAAGTCGCGGTGAATGAATATAAGGTTTTTGAGCAAAGGCTTGCCGGATATAAACTTGGAAAATATTTTTTTTTGAAGAAGCAGCCAAAGTGGAGGAGAGCATTACGGTGATGGTCAGAGGTGTGTATAAATTATATTCTGAGAAGCTGGTCATCGCAAAAGAGAGCATGAAGGTGAGTTAGAATTTCTTGAGGACAAATATGATTTTAAGTTTGGGGGTGTGATGACATGCAGAAATGCATGTCATCTTAGGCTTTTTACTTAGAATTATGAAGGTTGTTAAGCAAAATATGCCACAATCATGCTAGGAATTCACGAGAAAGTGAGTTTGCATCGACCAAACATGATGAATCTCGGCTAACCCGTTATTAATGCGTTCAATGTTTCTATTTTTGTAGCTAATACAGGAAATAGACGCAAACGCGAAAACCAGACCGCCGTATAGAGACGAATGCGAAGAAACTTTCCATCGCAAAGGCAAACGGATCGATCAACGCATGGATATTGCGGTAATCAGCCGTATGCGTCCATTGCATGGAGTTGCGCTCGTCAATCGATTGCGGTCATCGTGTAGAGTTGTGGTATTAAGTGAATGCGGTCACTGAATGATTGCGGCTACGCGATAACGCCATATATGGATCAACGCAAGGTTGGTGGAATGAACGCATCAACGCATCTACCTTGAGAAAATCAAAAGCTGATGTTGACATTTCACCTACCACGATGTTAGCTACAGAGGTTCAGAAAAGGACTAATGTGTTGAATGTCAGACTCAAAGTAGTCCATTAATGTTGTGATGATCCAAGCTCTATAAATAGAAGCTGATGAGTAGAAATTTAACTTGTCCGGGGATTACCCCTGCAACCCAGGGTTTTCCCTGCAATCCAGATAAAATGCGTGAGAAGACGTTTGAGAGTTCTTCACCTCCTTCATGCATTCTAAGTGACGACCGGAGCCTTTGACCAGAGCTAAATTTCGGGAGAGTCAGCTCTACCGCCCATCCATGGCACCACCAGCAGGCTTGACGCACATCCGCTGGAAGCAAGTCTTTGCTTCCAGCCGATCATTTCATTTTCCTTTCTTTTCTTATATTGTATTGTATGACATTTTGTGATTAAGGAATTAATACAATTTGTTTTCAATGCATTTCTCTGTTTCCTTCGACTTCATCTCCATCTTCTTTGTTTAGCATCTCTACTTTCATTGCAACACTTAGTGAGATTTCTTGGGTATCGCATATTTAGTCATGTGGATTAGAAATATGAAACATGTAGCAACCCACTGAGAGGTGTGCGTTGCGTGAGTAATCTTATTTGCTTAGTGTGAATTGTGACAACGCCTGTTTATAGGTTAACGCATTGCTTCTCTATGAGTAAAGTCAGCAACAACCAACTGCCCGGAAGGGTAAGTAGTTGGTCGTATTGAGCAATGTATGCATTGTTCATTAGGGATAGGAACAATCTTAGGTCAGCAAAGTTCATGCAGTTACCTTGTCCTATGAGTGCTTCATTCATCATTTAGGCATACTTGGGAAAGTAGTCTAAAACCCAAATCTGACTCGGAAGAGCGAATTGGAACGCATAGGCAAGAATGGGGAACTTAGGGATAAGTTCTATTTGCTATCAATCAGCGTATGTGCCCTACAGATGAGCTATTGCATGTGTCCAGGAAGTAAGATAAGGTGGTATGCGGCTAGCACGCTCATTCCACGAGAGTTAGTGAGTGAGTTATGGAAGTCTAGGCAGGCATAGGCTTCTCGGCATTATCGCAAATCCACCGCATACGTCCTAGAGTTAGGTTCACGTGTGTGTAGCATGATTGCATGGCTTGTATTGACTAAGGTTGCCCATGCGGTCACTCTTAAGTATTGCAATGAAGCATCTCTGCATTTTATCTATTTTCCCATTCATTTGTTTCATGTCAAGAGTTTTCATGTATCTACCTCTCATGCATATTCTCATTGTGTTGTCTGTTAGATAGGAGTAGGAGTAGGATTAACTTAGCAACCCCTCCATCATTCTTTTATTTAAACTGTCGCATGCACATTACCGCATTTATTTTGCTACAAGTCCCTGAGTTCGACCTCAGATCACTCGAGAAACTTGCGTTCCCGTTATACTTGGCGTGAGCGCAAGAAAACTTGTGACAGGACGCATGGTTATCACATACATTTGTTAACGCATATTCATTCCAACGCATGACTATCAACGCATATCGTCATCAAGTTTTTGGTGATGTTGCAAGGGACTTGACAGCTAATTGTTTGTTAAGTTTTGTGTCTCTGCAAGCAAACTTTTTATCTTGGGAGTATTTCAGCTTGTACGACCAGGTTGCAAACAATATTGAAGTGTAGGCGATGCGTTGAAAGCCAATATTGACCCCAAGGTAGAAGGGCAATCAGTCACAAAAAAGCTGAAGGTAATCCTAAGCACATGACCGCCGCATACGCCCAACAATTGCCGGAAGTTCCAATGGTCAAGGCAACTTAAACCAAGCAGTTGAGAGCAATCTCCTACATGGAAGACTCCTTGCGGTGACAACACTCATATTTTTCCAGGGACGTCTTCTACTCTATCTTTAACTTGCTTTCTTAGTATAGGTTATTTTTATTTTCATTGTTTTTTTTGGATTATGGTTGCTTTCTTGGATGTGGTACGTTTTCTCTTGTAGGTGCAACAATAAGTCTCCTCGATTCGTAGTTTAACGAAAAAATTCCTTTTACCTTTCAACGCATGGCTTCAATCGCGTGAATTCCAACGTATGATCGCATGCGTTGTTCCGCCTAAGAACTTTTCTTGTTATCTTGTATGCCTTAGCCTTTTGAAATTCTTTTTTTCCCGATTGAGTTAGTATATTGTTAGCTACTCTTAATGATAAGAATGTTAAAATGATAAATGAAATTCACAAAAGAATATAGGACTAAGAACCTAGACATAAAACGTCACATGACCTTAGACATAAGGCACGTCGTAGGCTAAAAGACATTGCATGAAATTATCTAAGAATTAATAAGTCATAGACATATAGGACTAATTGTTTAGGCTTTTAAGGATACTTCAACTCAAGGTTGAATAGACGTAAATATTGGTTTGTAGTTAGAGAGGCAGTATGGTTGTAATACGACTGCAATGCTCAAGTTATTTTACCTAACAACTAAAACTTGACTTAATCCCCTATTTTTATAATTACTTACTTTTCTTATTTGCAATCAACCAACTCCACTTATTTTCACATAGTTGCTACTTATTTTATTTTGAAAAACTTTTTTCTTTAAAGTTCAATTTCACAAATAGTCTTATGGGAAATGATACTCATAATATCTTCGTTCACTACAAGAAATTTGACTTTTTTCCAATGGCAAAATCATCGAAAAAAGTAAAAAACTTTCCCGATGCCAATTCATCGGCATGATCGTCGAGAAAACCTTCTCCCGACACAAAAAAAAAAATTGTCATTGAAAATAGAGATCTCTCGATAGGAAAAATGGGGCAAATTTCTCCGGACACTTAGAGAGTGTTATCGGCAGATGACACTTCTCCTAACGTCAGAAATTGGTTTTGTGGTGTCAGGAGAAATGCATCTGTCGATGACACTCTCAAAGCGTTGGGAGAGATTTGGATTTGTGTGAGCATGAATTCTTCCAACGCGAACCTATTTTAGCGTCGAGAAAGGCTACTTTTCTCCAAGACATATTGGAATAGCGTCATCGTTCGAAAAAGATTAAAAAAATCAAAATAATGTTTGTTTTTTCCGACGCATTTAAAGTTGACATCAGGGATGATTTTTTTTAAAAAAAAAAACTCTTATCTACTAAATATTAAACTTGTTTCAATTTTACTAATTTAGTCTAATAAACTAAAACAACTAATACACTTAATAGTTTTCTTAAACATTACATAATATCTACAAAACAACTAAAAGCAAGATTCATCTAAAATATTTATATTATATCCACGAAACATAAATAATTTAAATAATGTCAATGTCACTAAATAATTGACTTTAGCAACATTGATATAAAACTTAAAAATAACTATGCACTTATCCATATATCAATCTCAAAATTAATCTCACACTCAATATATTTATTCATATATCAACCCAAGAACATTAACACATTCAAATACTTTAGGCAACCCTGTCCCTTTACATCTTCAT